>NC_139711.1:34301960-34359460 GCF_964188405.1 Protomyctophum parallelum | reverse complement strand
TTGGTCTGGTGCACTGGCCTAAAAGTGGGTCCTCAAAAACTGCTAAAACTTCTGAAATGTATGTATGTAGGTATGTATGTGTGTATGAATTTTAAAAGGGGAGGCTTTTTTGTAAAAATCCCTGCCCGCAATACCTTCATATATTTAAAATGAGTCCAAAATAGGGTTACCAGTGAAGGGCAAACTGCCTATTCACTGGGGACTATGCAAGGCAGAGGCGTCCAGTGTCCACCCCCCTGAGTCCAAGTTTAAGCTAGACCGCATACATGTATGTATGTATGTATGTATGTATATGTATGCATGCATGCATGCATGCATGCATGTAATGTAATGTATGTATGTAATCCATGTAACTCGAGAACCGTTAGCCCCACCAACTTCAAATTCGAGACGCACGTTCCACAGCATAGCAGGGGATGCAGTGCCCCGTGTCGAGTCGGCCAGACCCACCGTTGTCCAGAACCGCCCCAAAAAGGCCTCTGCCCAGCGTCCATATATGGAGCTGGCCTGTTCTGACCTCACAACACTCCATATTTGGGCATGGCTGACACAGAACTCCACAAGCTGGCTGCATACTCAATATTTGGACATAATATCTGGGTGGGGCATTCATTTCCAACTTGCATCAAGACTATCGGCCAACCCAAAAAGGCCTTCACACCCCCACTCCGTATGCATTTACACTTTACAGCATCACTCCAAGACAAGTAGGCCTTCCCCACGGGCACCGCTCTGGTATATATAATATTAAAAATAAATTGAGAGGTTTGTGTAAAAAATGGCACCTGGATTGTTTGACTGCTTGATTATTAAGTTGGGTGTTTGTATATTTTTTTCCAATTCTTCTAGGTTCATGTATGTATGACAAAGTATATATATATATTTGTAAAGATGTGTAAACATGAAAATTACAAATAAAAAGTAAATCGAATTGAGCACTGAGCAGTTTAGTCACTGCTGTAGACAATAGGCTAATAAGGCTATACAGTATATTCATAAATTGAGCAGTGATTTCATGCGTCCATTCGAAAAACTTCTCTAGCCAATCACATGGTGGCTCACTGGCTCTGGCGCATTGGCTCCTCCTCACCGCACACTTTTTTTCTTGATCCCACATGTAACGTTATCTATCAGTATTGTTGCACCGCACGCACGGACTACCAATGATCTGTTGTGAAATGCACGCACAACTCCTAGGATCATGGATAGGGATTATTTTCCCAAAATAAAAATAAAGACACGCCAACACGCAATCTGAACGGATTAATGGTTATCCGTCCTACTTCAGCAGCTACATGTGGAATGGATCTATTAATCAAATTGCCATTTGCCAGTCAGCTAAATTGACGGGGAAAGGCAGGCACTAGTCTGGGATCAGGATGCGATGGTGAGTCGCCCGTATCCGCGTATTTAGCCAAATATCGTATTAATTCGAGATTCGTGTCTACAATGTCGCTATTGTCGATTGTCCGAACATATGTTGCACTGGTGGCTGGTACTGCTGGACCGTAGCCCATTCATTCATCCAGCCATTCCACCGTAACCGAGCGACGGCCAGTGAAGAGGAGCGGAGCGGCACAGCAGCAGTGCAGTGCATCCTGCCCCTGCCAGCAGCCAGCCCCCACACACACACACACTAGACTAGAAGAATGGCCGGGCGCCGCAGCTGTGTGAATTCTCTCTGGTCCGGAACCGAGCGCGTCCGGATCGACGAACGTCTCAAAGCCACGCTGGCAGGGGTGTTGGAACTGGAGCTTCTCAGGTGCAAGCACCTGGAGATGGTGGACGCCGTGCTGCTGGTGGACGGATCCTCATCCACCGGCCCCGTCGTTCAGCGGGAGGTGGTGGTGGACACGTTGGGAAACCCACAGAGCTCTACTGCCCCCGACACCGACCAGGGTTCTGCTGCGACAACCCGCCGGCAACAGGTCAGTCCGCCCGTCTGTCTTCTTGGTTATAGCCCGGATCTCCACTTGACACAATTATTAAATATGAATGCAGGGATGATGGTGATCTGCCAACAAGCCATTGTCGATGCAGCTCAGCTGTCGCTGGCCCCGGCTGCACATGGCTGTGCCTGAATACTCAATTGGTTCAGATGGTGATAGACTAACCGACCATGCATGATGCAGTATGAGATTAATTATACAACAGTATTTAACCGTCACGTGTAAGTAATGTCATTCGGGTCAGGGATACAGTACCACATACTGAACTGCATGAAGTTATGTGATTATATATGAATATCTGACACATGTATGTAGCCTATGGCCTATTGGAATGATTAGGGGGGGGGGGGGGGTAGCTAGTACTAGTAGCTGGTAGGCTACTATACTGTCTAATGTCTATATGTATGTCTTGTATCTCCATAATACAATTTACTGGTGAGCATTTTAAGACATGAGTGTTTGACCAAAATCTCTGGTGGTTTATAATTCATAATCTCAATGTAGATGTAAACATGAATAGCTTCTAGTGACACATTGGTACTATCACTTATGACTAGTAGTGCGAATTCTGGAAATATTAAATTATACATACATACTGTCACGATATGGTGGTGTGGTGAGGACCCAAATGCAGGACAGCAAGGCAGGCAGACCTGGCAGATTTTAAAACCCAACATTGGTGATTTAATAGAGAAAATGTCACAATCACAGACATGATGTGACACAAACAATGACTATACAAGGACTGACTGGGGAACAAGACTAAATATACACATGAGGACTGATTACACATTAGATACAGCTGGGAAAGGCAACATAGAAACATAAAACTAGAACAGGTAACAATATATAGAAATACAAGACCTAGACAGAGTCTGTGCCTGTGGCTGTGACACATACATGATTGTGAATATACTGTTACTCTATTCCGACTGTGGATATACTCCATACACTGAACTCCATACTTGATATCTGAAGCTAAGTGATGTCTCTTACTTGCACAAGTGACTGTGGTACTCAGTCTGCCGACTCTGCCTTATTACTATTACATTTGTTTAGTACAGATCTTATGTATAATTGATATGGTTGTTTTTCTATTTGACATTTTCCTTTCCCCATGTTTATCTTCTGAAACCACAATTTGTGGAAGCTTGTGAAGAAAATAATTTCACCTATTCTGTTGCTTGTGTAAACCTACAATTTGACAATGAACTTGTAGTTAGAATATAGCCTACAGTTACAGACAGTACTACTACTAATACTCCCCAGAGCTCTTTGGCTCATAGGACAGCTAAAGCAATGACACAATGACTGGCAACATGAGTCATTATTTACTGGTGGAACACACTGGTCTGAACTGAAGATAGTCACTCCTTGACTGAATTGTGTGAACTTGAAGGTCCGTTCTATAAGTGTGACACTGGCTGTGATCCTCTTTCTCTGGACAAAAAGTGCAGTTTTCCCCTACTAGTCAGATGAGATAACTCAGGGGACTGTTCAAACATTCACATTTCACATGGGAGTGGGTGTGCATATGTACGTACCATACACACAGTTGATAATACAATCCCTGCTTCTCCCCTTTTTGCCTGAACACAAACCAGCACATGCTAACACACACACAAAGTGTGTGCACATAGTGTGCACGCACACACACACACACACACACACACACACACGCTTTTGACCCCTTTCCCAACCTTGTGGTGAAAATGATCTACAGCTCTTATTGTGCCGAGAATGTGGAGAATGTGGGTTGATATATAATACACAAAGACAAGGTCTGAAAAGAGGACTAAGACATCCTGAACCTTCTCTGTGAGGATAGTCTGCTGTTTTCATGACCTCCATTCAGTGTGTGTGAACCTAAACCACTTTCTCCTCAAACCTGAACCCAGCGAATTAAGAACCGCTGTGATGTCACCAAGATGAAGAATTTGATCTACTCCATAGAGGCGGAATTAGGAAAACACCGCAATGGCACTTGTGAGAGTACCCAGTGGAGAGTTTCTCACGGTAAGGTTGCTTCATAGAACAGTTAAAACTACACATCCAGGTTATTTCGGTCCACGAACGACTCGGTTCTCCATTTGCTGTCTGTATATTACCTAGACAAATTGGTGAGGTCACAGGTTCAAGTGTTAGTAATATTAATCTAGAAATATTAGATGGGGTGTCCTAAATTGAAGATAATTAAGGGGGGGGCTTTATTTCAGAGGTCAGTGTAGACTGTAGAGAGACAGGAAACCAAGGACAGAGAGACAGGAGAGAGAGGCTTACGATAAAACAATGGAGTCAGATTAAAAATCTCAGGTCCTCATGCTCAGTGGGATCATACAATGTCAATGTGTGCTCAATCTGGCTGAGCTACCAGAAACCCTGTAAACAAAAATTTTTTGTATTCCTGTCGTCATTGCCCACAGTAGGTAAATCAACATAATATCGTGTGTTCCACTATGTTTAAATCAGACCATTGTAGAACAGTGTATTCTGTTCACAGACAATGTGACAACAATGTGAAACAAAACCAATAGAGGATACAATATGAAACGCTAATAATAAAAGGGGACAAATTACAATAACATTCAAAAAACAGTTTCCCTGGTGCAGTGAAATTAATCGCCTTCGTTTTGAAATGAGGGAATCCAGGCAATGTCCATAATGTGCAGCCTGCCTTTCTCACCAACACCACCCACCTATACATCTCCAGTGTGGATCACCCTGTGGCGTTGAGGCATCCTACAGTGAGGCAGAACGGTATTAGTCATCCTCACCTCCGAAGGGAGCCGGTAATGTAGCAGAGTTGGCTGGCACGCTGCCCTCTGTCCAAGCTGGAACTCCGCCAACGCTAGCATACATTTTGCGTAAATGGAGATGAGTTATCTGTGTTGTTCTTGTTTCCGTTGCTGCCAACATGGCCGTATCATCCTCTGGCCAGCAGAAGTTGTGTCTGGAGTCTGGTCAGAAGACACACACAAAGTTGTATTGTATATATGACCAGGCTGAGCCTGAGGTGTATCTACATGAATAGCTTAAAATGTAAATCTCAAATTATCCTCTCTACTGTATGTATCTCTCATATACTTTGTCTATTGTCTAACCTCTCTCTCATACACATTCATTGTCTACTGTCCTCCCTTTCTGTTATACATTAATTCTCTACTGTCACATTATCGTCCATCCAAGTGTCGCTACATAAGGCTATATTACTTTCGGTGAAAGCATGGCCAATTGCCAGGACTCTAAATTTTGTAAGAAGACTAACTCAGTCAGAATTAAGAATGTGGCATAAAATGTAAAATCAATGGGCGTATATTTTAATATCTTTTTACTTTTTAATGATCTGTTTCAAAAATCTAAATGGTCTAAATTAAACCAAAATAGCCCAGTCAAAAAGTTCTAAATAAAAATCAAATACAGTAGCTATGGTTTTCCAAACAAGAGGAAACAGTATGCAATGTGTGAGTGCACATCTTCATGCTTACAGGAGTTTTCTTAAATTGCTGCTGTTGGCAACTTGTGAGTGTGATGTGGGATGATAAACAAACTAGATGGAAATACAGTAGCTATGGTTTTCCAAACAAGAGGAAACAGTATGCAATGTGTGAGTGCACATCTTCATGCTTACAGGAGTTTTCTTAAATTGCTGCTGTTGGCAACTTGTGAGTGTGATGTGGGATGATAAACAAACTAGATGGAAAAAACAGTACAGTGCAAAATATGCAGCATAAAGTTTGTATATCTGAAATTATTATTAAATATGAAAACTTGATAATTGTCATTGACCGATTTGGAAAATATTCAGGAATTGAGGTCCTTGGCCTGCTGTCCATGCACAAGACATACTGTATGCCGATTGGTTGTCTGCATTATTAGCTGCACACACACACACACACACAGCGGGTTGCTTCAACAGTTTGGTTTTGCTGGGAATTTGATACCAGCACTGGGTGTGATATCTGTAAAACAGCACTGTTTTCTGTAGCTCGAGTCTGCACCTTTCTTTTGTTGGACAAACCAGTGGTACACTGATAAGTGTTGGTTTTTTCATACCCTGTTGAATGAACAAACCTGCCAAGCTCCAGCATTTGTTCGTTGGAAATTGAATTCTTCAAGTTAGACTGGGCTGCTTGCCTCAGGTGGTGTGTGTGTCGCTACCTTTACTGCCACAAAGCTAAACTCTTGTCCTGAGACCACATGTCATGAGTCTGTTTTAGAATTTGCTTTGGGATTTGAAAGCTTACAAGTCTTACAAGGAAAACTATTACCTTGATTTCTGGAGTGAAACTTATTTTGTCTCTGGCTTGCTGCAGGATTCTTCTGAAAGCTCAGTGAAAACATTATACATTTGTTTAATTGAATCATAATTCAAATCACATTTTGTACCCGATGTGTAAAATGCATTACCACCGGAAATAGTGAAAATTAAAAAAGCATGGGATGTCATGATCTTTTACCTTTAATACAGCCTCATTAATTATGTATAAATAGACACATTCTGCACCATGTGCTACAATAAAGTAAATCTCTCTCTCTAATATGCTGTTTCCATCCTTTTGTTTTGTCAAACTAACAAACATATCAGCCACATTTCCTCAGTTTCTAAAAAACAAACAAGAGAAAACGCTAATATTTGGCTGAATTGTATCACTTAATGCAGGTATGCATTTCTGTTATTATCAAATCAGCCTATGCATTTTGTACATATTGTTCCGGTGGGGGAAATGGCTGTGCTGCTTTCCCTCACAGAGAGGGATATCATATTACAGCAGAGCTCTGTGCAGAGTCTGCAGACCCCCACCTGCCTGTCTGTCAGTCTCTATGATTTGATCACATGCTCCTCTCCATGTAACATTATACGGCAAAATGTGCATTGCATTATGTTGCTAAGGCATAATATTGATGTGCATTTGTGTGTTGGATGTGTCCCTAAAATGTCTGTCGGCTATATGGATTGAAAGATGCAGAAAATCAACTTTAAATTAAATTGAGGACCTTATGCAGGTCCTTCTCTGAGTGGCTAATATTCTAGAGTGGCTTTACAGTAATTTGGATTAAGTTGGGGTTAGGATAAGTGTGATGGTTAGCCACGCGTTGGTGAGGGTTGAAGTCACGGTTAAAGGTTACAAGGGTAGACTGTGTTTATGCATGCATTATTTTAAAGCATCAGAGTGAAAGCATTATAGAGAGAGTGAGAGACGGAATTTTGTGACAACTTAAGAAGATGGCATGGTATCCATCTGATCTGTATTGAAGATACAACATGATTAGCATGAATTGTGTCAGAAATGTTAGTGGTCCAGGATGGGTTAAATATTTCACTGGGCCTGTTGGTGTTTTAGTTCTGTGTGGGAGGAGAGAGAGAGAGAGGGTGCACCAGAGAACAGCTGTAGCTATGGTGAAGAGGGGGTGGCTGCCTAGAAGAATATAATATACGTGTGTGTCGTGGTGGTGGGGTGTTATTTATCAAGCGGGGGTGGGGTGGAGGGGGGTCCTTCAAGATGCCCTTCTGTCTTTACCCCGGCAACCACCCCCTCCCAGCCCCACACACACAGCTCCTTTACATTAGTGAGTCACTCCTTTTTTTCATTCTCTCCCTCTCTACCTTGTTGGTTTGCTCTCTCTCGTGCACTCACCCACTCAGCCCTGACTCTCATGACTAAACGCACAAAGTGTAGAAAAATACAAACTTCCAGTAAAATGGGACCCAAATGCTGTGACATTCTCTAAGAGGGTTGAGAGGAGATAAGCTTTAAGACAGGTTAAAGTCTAACACGCTTTCTTCCTTGCTGCCCCTTCCTCCATCCCCCTGCATGCCCTTCCCTTCTGTCACTCCTGCTGGTCTTTGTTACGTCATCTGTCTTTTGCCATTATCCTCCAAATCCACTCCTCTCTACTTCCTCTACCCCCTTGCGGTCTCTCTTCTTTCAGCTCAGTAGTGAGTCCCTACCTGTATTGTTTCCTCAGTAAGGGGATTGATCAACACCAACCGCTACCGACAATGTTTTTGTTGTCCCAACTCGATCAGCCTAATGTATAGCTCATGCAGTCCTGTGTAACGGGGGGCATTCATGCTGGACCAAGCCCACACTAATCTGGGAAATGGTATTACTCACCTAATCAAGTAGCAAATGGCTGCTGTTCTTGCTGTTTGGGCCTCAGCAGTGGTGAAAGAAACCTTGAGTACAAATATAGAGATATGCATTTATATTTCCTTGTTTTTCTCCTATTTACTGTTTTGCTCTGTAACATAAAAAAGTACCTCACTAGACAGTGAAATGACAGTAAAAGTGAAAGTCACTGTTCAGAATACCACTCGAGTAAAAGTCTTAACGAAGGCAAAGCCTGTACTGTCTTACAGGTTTAAAAAAAAAAAATCACCATTTGTCTGAAATTTTAGGGCACATTTTAGAATACTGCATGAGATTTCCTTCCAGAATGACAATATTTCATTAATGTTTACAGGATACAATACTCTATAGCCATGATGGGTGATGATCTACTGTTGCCAACTTCCTTGGAAGCAATCACATCTGGTCATCATTGGCTTGCCTTAGAATGCCAATGTAATAAGTTCTTTGAGGGGGCATGGTAAATGTATTGGAGTAATGATGGCTTCTTTAAAATTGTACAAATGATAGTAGACAAATTAAACGAAATAAACACTCACGTAAAGTAGATTCTCCCCCGGTAAGAGTACTTACAGTGCAGAGTAGCAAAGTAGTTTAGTTTAATTATTACCTCTGTGTCTCAGTGGATGGCAATATTATGGACGACCAAACCTATACTTCTGTTCCCAATGGTCTCTAATTACGTCAAGGCCTATGAAGACATGTTGTAGGCGCTGTCGGAATTGAAGGTGCTGCTCGGTCACACTTCTTCACCTGCACCGTAGTGAAGGCATGACAGACCTAACTCTTGCACTTATAAAGTGACAGGTCTTTTGGTAGAACATGTTCCGTATTAGCATGTTCTATCAAAGACGTCCATAGAAGTTTAGGAGTCGTTGGTTTCAACATTGTCTGCCCTGGGGTTCGGCTGTCTGTCATCAGTCACCATTCAGCTTTAAGTGCAAACAGGCTAAATTCTTTCTTGATGAAGTCATAGCTTACAGATCTTTTAGGTGTCACATAGGTATTTGGGTATTTTTTTAAGTTTTAAATTATTACGTTGAAGAAGAATGCCTGAATATATTACTATAGAATATATTATATAAACTGACTTCAATGAGACTAGTCAAATCATGCTTTCTTTCAACACAGCCTCCTCACGTTTGTGTTTTTGTTTTCTCTCAGGATCCCTTTCGCAGCTCAGATACTGTGGTTCCACCCTGTCATACCACCCAATTGGACAGCGGAGAGACCGCAGTGGAGGGGCAAGTCAATTCCAGAAGTGGCGGGACTATTAATTCAAGGTGGTCTACTTTGTCCTGGGATGCACCCTCTGATCTGCTCTCTCCCCCAACACCAGACCCAAGTTGTACAGCTCAAGTGGACAGTGACTCCAGACCTAGCTCAGGTAGCACGCCACACACACACACACACTTTATTTAATTGGTGATTGTCCATAATCTCTGTATGTAGGGTTGGGGTTTCATATCTGGGCTAAAATGATTAGCCAAAACGATTTCTTTGTGCAAATTTCTGCACAGCTGACTTGGTATTAATACCGTTTCAGCCTTGTGGAGAAAACTTCTGATTTGGTGTGAAAGGATTCAATAAGAGATTTGTTTGACTTTGAGCTCATTGAATATATGAATAATTAGCCTACTCAGAACTGGCTATGTTCAGAAAAATCTATATATTATCTTATTTTCATAATGTCCTGTTTTATACTTCAGTGTTGAGTGTGTGTGACAGTAAAGCCGATCTATAATCTCAAAACGCGTAATGATGCAACTATTTTGCCTATAATGACATGCCTAAAACGGGGGCATCAGGTTGAAAGTGGTGTGGTCTGTCAGACTGTGGCTTTCATGAATATTTAACCAATGAAAACTATTAAGAGCTTATAACTAAATAATAACTACATTGGAACACAGGTTAATTTTTTCAATTTCCTGAATGTGAACGGTTTGGGGCATTCAAGTTGTCCACCTGACAGTGACGAAATGATGGCTAATACTGCCTGTTGTGGTTTCTTGAAAGTAGCTCACCTTGGCCTGGGTGTGATATTATGTCCCATTAAATATTAACTAGGGCTGTCAATCGATTAAAATATTTAATCTGATTAATCGCATGATTGTCCATAGTTAACTGCGATTAATCGCAATTTAATCGCATATTTTTTATCCGTTCTAAATATACCTTAAATCAGTGGTTTTCAAGATTTTTCTTATCAAGGCCCATTATTTATTTTGCATTTGAGCCACGGACCACCATTTGATGACATTTAGCCTTCCAGACCCAAACTAAAGAACTGTATTGATGTTGGCCAATGGTACCATTACTAGAGATAACAGGCCATGTTGATCAAAATAACATGTTTTCTAAGTTTTCTAATTGTGTAGACTTAAATTAACTTAAGTAATTCAGCTGTTTAACAATTATTCAACTCTTCAGTGTAAAATTGCCATGCATCTCTCAACCATTCTGTCAAAGTTCACAGTGCGTTAATCGCGCATCAAAAAAAATAGTGCCGTTAAAAGAATTGTGAGTTAACTAGTTAATAGTGCGTTAACTTTGACAGCCCTAATATTAACCCAAAACTTGTTTACTCCTCTCACGCAGCTGTCTCAAATTAGTGCTCAGTCATTCATCTTCCTTTATTATTTTATTGTCAATGTTGCACTTAGGGTAAATCAACGTCATCGACTTAACCAATTAAGCCCTATATACTTAGTCGTAGACATATTGCAAAACTAGCCAATCTACAGTTCACCACACGTATTGTCACGACACGAGAGCGTGTTGTATCTTTTTATTTTTGTATCATTTAAACTTTGCCCAAAATAGGGACATCATGGTTAAGATGGTGAACATATAGTATATTTTATGAAATTGTGTTATAGCAAAAATAGATAAACAGTTTACATTTCCCAAAAGGAAATAAAAACATATCCCCACTGCTAATACAAGTGAACTGCACTAGCAGAGGCATGGATTTCCTCCCCAATCCCCAGCAGCAAATCCAACCTTGGTTTCAGTCCTTGTCATAGCCATTCCCACTTCTATTCTTGTCTCATGTTATCTCTAGTACGCCCAAACACAACATTTGCTTTCTCTATTACATATACAGCAGGCGCCAATACTCCTTATTTTCTTGGAAGGTTTAGTTCAGTTACTTTCAACACGTTTTTTGAGTGTTTTAAGTTAAGTGAAGCACCCACTTCCTTGTTCATAGCCACCTACTTTGCAGGGGGATCCAATGACACTTCATATACCTGTATATCACACTATATTGTACACGTCTTGGAGGCCCCCACTTCCTTTCCATGTTTGACACAGAAGTACAGCATAGTTGTGCCTGGTTTTGTAAATAAATAATAGATTCTTCACTGGGAAAATGTTGCAATTTTTTTTTTGCATAACTTCACCTAACCTTAAACTAATGGCCAGAGTCATTTTTTGGGCTAAGTCAGCTCCTCATGACACTGGCCACCTCTGGTAAAATTGCCTAATTTTAGTAAAGAGTGTGACTTAGGCCAAAATAGGCCTTTCTTCCTAAGTCACTTGGTTTTGTGACTTTTTGTGAGAGAGTTCTTTTCTGCTAGTTCGGTCCCCGACTTATGCACCCATCACTTTGTAGGTGTGCCAACGGCTCTTTTCTACTAAATTTCAGAATGAAAAGTTCCAAAATTAAACTTATGCTAAGCTGCACGTTAATTTAAAATATTTTGTCCTCTCCTTCCAGGTTTCTACTCAGTGAGTGGGAGCTCTCTGTCAGACTCCTGCTACTCTGTGTCCAGTGAGGCTCCTCAAGGAGTCTCTGTGCCACTGGCCAGACCCTTCAAGTTGTGGGAGCAGAGGCCTCAGTCTGGTGACCACAGTGACACTCAGTGGTCAGACACCACAGGTCAGCAGCAGGCTGCAGTGCAGGGCAGCCAGGGAGAAGGGAGACCAGTGTCCGGTGAGGAGAGACTCCTGACATTTCCTTCATCAAATAGTGGATTTGAATGCTATCAATGTATTAAAAAGGGATAAAATCGTGTTTGTTTTGGAAAAGAAAGCCTGCATTCTGTGTTTATCATGGCTACTGTTTTGACAGCGGCGACACGCGTTGTCTGACATTAAATCTAACCCTAACCTCAGTCTTAACCGGCCACAAGCCACCAAACCTCATATCAGTTTTAACCAGCCACACAAGTCCCCTAACCTCATATAAGTCTTAACCAGTCACAGTCAGTTGACAACGCGTGTCGTCGCTGGTAGCCATGATCAACGCACAGAATGCAGCCTACTGAGATCTTGGTAGGTCAGTAGACAAGTCTACTGGAGCATGCGATGCTCTTTAAACGTGATTGTGTCCCTTTCAATGCATTGATGGCATTCGAAACGGGTGCATCAAACTGCCTCCTAGTTCTCTTAAAAGCATTTGCTGCTGCTCTTTAATATTGAGAGCTGGAGCTACTACTCTGCGTCGTGTACTTGTACTACTGTTTGCACTTATTCCCATCCATTTCAGTTGAATTATTATGAATTGAATATACATACCAATTCCCTTTTCTCTTGTCCCCCGTCTTAGGTGACCTGGAAGGTCTGAGCTTCTTGTCTGACGTCTGCTCCAGCCTCAGTGACCCTCATCTTTCGTCCCTTCTCTCTCTCCTTGACCCCACCTCTTCTTCCTCCACATTCTCCCGTCATTCAAGACCTCAGTTGGACCCACGGTACTGCATGGACCTCGTGTCCCGTCGGACCAAGGAGTTGTATCCTTACCCTAGCCCCTTACACGCTGTGGCACTCCAGAGCCCTCTCTTCACCGCACAGAGTCAGGAACCATCCGTCCTGCTTGATGAACCGCCAGTCACCACGACCACCCCAAACCTGGCCCTTCCATGCCACCAGCCTCCTCCTTCTCTCACCCAGCTAGAGCAGTACATCTCACGGTTGGTTCGCCAATACCGCAGTCGCTGTGGTTCCTCCACATCTGACCTTACTCTGGCAACCACGCCAGGCTCAGTCAACCACAGGTGCCTCCGAACACCTGGGAGAGGTCATGGCTCCACACAGTCACTGTACGCCTTCGAGAGCCGCACCACACCGTCCGCCCTGGCGGGGGGCAGCATCACACCCTGCAAGTCCCTGCTAGGGAACGCAGCCCGGGTAAATCTGAGTACTATTGGGAAAAGAGCCAGCAGAAACTCCATCAACCTGGGGAATCTTCCATCCGCAACTGGGGAAGATGTGAATATAAGTCTGCATCTCAACCTCAACTTAAACCTGACTCCTGGTTTAAATGCAAGCCCAGGTTTGGTGGACAGCTCCAGAAATGGAAGTTGTGGTGCTTTGAAAGGTGACTTTGCTTCCGTTTCCTCAACAGTCTCCTCTACTTCTCTGTCCTCTTCTACCCTGACCCCTGCTCCTAGAGCACGGCCTCGCATCTCCACCTGCCCCTCAACCCTGAGCCAACGGAGTCTGGAAGTTACTTCAGGTCTTGGAATCAATTGTGGATCTGGCCACTCTGCCTTCTCTCGTTCTATGGATTGGAGCAGTGATGCTGCATCAGGGCCTGGAATGTCAGTGTTTGGTACCAACTCAGAGTCGGCTCCTGGATCTCAGCGTAGTAGCATGATCCAAGAGCCCGGCTCTAGCCCCAAGCTGACTGAGGACTCGCACATGGTGGGGGAGATCTCTCGCGTCTCTGGCCTGTCTAGAGCTGTGGTGGTGGGGCTGATGGAGCAAGGTGTAGAGCTGGACATTGACTGCTTCCAGACTGACACTGCCGAGGAGGGGAAGGGCCAAAGGCCACGGTCTGGGATCATCCGATGCAACTTGCCGCCCCAGAAGGAGCAGTCACATGACTACTCTAGAGTGCACCTCCTCAGTGCATCGTTAGACACCGACGTGAATCCACAGAGACCCATACAGTTGTCCCTCAGCGTCACCCATTCTCCACAGTCCCTCTCTGGCCTCACCCCTCCGCTGTCACACTCCCCCCAGTCTCAGTCTAGTCCCACACCTCCTCTCTTGCACTCCCCGCTGTCGCATTCAAGCAGCCCTGTACACCCATATCAGTCTGCTTATGCCCCAGCTCTCCACTATACTGCCTCACACTGCCACTACCAACACGCTCCGCCGACGTCCGACCCGCCCTCCTCTGCTGCCTCCTCCCCCGCTTACCGCCCACAACACAGGGGGCGTTCCCCGCCGCGCCCTCTCCAGCCTTCCCCACTGGGTCCCACACCTCTATCTGTGTTTCGGCGGGATGCTCCTACCCAGTGTTCCCTGCCACGGCTCCGGACTGAAGGCTCGCCACTGGATCACCAGGGCATACGACCGCGTGGAGGATCACTCCGACAGGGCAGTGGAAGCACGGGTGGTAGTTGGAGGAGGGCGGAGGGAGGGGGTCTCTACAAAGGGAAGCACATGACCCGTGAGTTGATCAGAGCGTCCACAGTTAGCAGCTTCACCAGCAACAGAGAGAATTATGCTTCTACCTGGGACAATGATGGAGAGGCAGAGGAACAAACGGCAGCCCCAACGCCCAGGAAATCCTCCAAAAAACTCTGGAGGGGCCTGGAGGGTCGTTTCCGGGGGAAAGAATTAGAGAGCGAAAAGGAGGAGATCGACAGAGAAGAATATGGATATGGATGGAGGCGGAGAAATAGCAGCGGAAGCTGGAGGAAGGCGAAGGCCATGACCAGTGGAAAAGACAAGAGACCCAAAGTAGAAGGCTCCCCCAGCTCCTCAAACAAGACTGAGAAGACCGGCTGGGAGAAGCACAGTTCCAGCTTCAGGCTAACCAGGAGGGCTCTGTTCCGGAGCGAGTCCCAGGGAATGCTGGAGCCTCGTATCCAGAAAGAAGCGCCCCTGAGGGGTGTACACTGGGTGTCCTCCCTAGATGTGGGGCGTGGTGGTCTGGAGTTCACTTTGGAGGAAGGGGTGAGACCGTTAGGGGGAAGGAGGGAGGACAATCACGACTCCTCTACGGTCAGTCTCTACAACCTCTCTCATTCTCAGAGCCTTGAGGGCAGCTGCCACTCCCTCTCTCCGCCACTTTCCTCGCCTTCCTTCTCTCCGTCCCCTACAAGGATGCCCCTCCGGCGCTCTCGCTCGTTGAGGGACCTGGGAAGGAGAATGTTTGGCTCCATGAGGTCGCTGAGTCTCAAACGCAAATCGACCAAGAAGTGAGACATTTCGAATGAATGCATAACTCAAGTTGTTTTCTTTCACAAATGTTACAATCAAAAAGCTATTAACGTTATCTTATTCAAAGGGAGTGCCACTACTGTCCTAAGTATTTGCAGTTTGTGGCTCTAAGATGTGTATGAGTGTGTTTGCGCACGCTCCTCTCTGCATGCTGCTCCGTGACTTTGTTCAGTGACAATGGCTTTGTGAGAATGTGAGCTTCCTCTTTTGTTTTGATTTGGAATTACTGCCTTCGAAGTACAATCATAATGGCCAAATAAAAGCCAAAATCAAGCAAATACTCCAACTTGAAACAGTGCTCAGGATTTTGCAATGTGTAATATTGAAACATAATGAGACAAATGTGGCTTTTTGTGGAATACAATTAATAAAAGAAACATTTAATGTCTGTATTGTGACTAATGTATATTTTATCCGATAGTGTTATTTGCAACAAGGCTATATCATTTATGATCAAATAATTAGAATAGGACATCCAAGCATCGACATAAAATAAAAAAATATTTATTTCAACTAAGTGAGCACATGAAAGGAACATTCACACATATACAATCACAATTTTTGAGGGGATGAGACGGCTTTGAGCACTGTACTAAACAGTCCTGTTGCTAGGCAACCGCTCCTGTATGCCATTTCTGAGCCATCTTCAGCACACTTTGTCTTTTCCACTCTACCTGTCCAATATACTCCAGAACTCCCTTGAGTGTAACCTTCCTTCAACTCAGATACGAACCTCTCTTCATGCACACCTCAAGGCTGTAGGAAGATGTTAAGCATAATTTATGGTTATGCAAAAATGTGTTGTCACTTAACCACAAAATGCGAAGGAAAAGAAAATGCCAATGCGACTCATGTCAGTGTTTTTGTTGAAAAGGTACTAGCTGACCTGGGGCCTTCACACATCATTAACTGCCAAACAGCGCCATCTACAAATGGCTCAGACCGCCACGGTTTTAGCCCTATGCGGCCCCTTTAAGAAGCGAGACCGACAAAATTGAAGAACTTCCGGGAACACGGAAACATTTCCTGTCCATGGCAGAAAAGTTTAATAGGAAACATTTGCAGGGTTAATACAGTTTGATCCACCCATCCCTCACCGTATCCGTCTGTAGAAGGCGGATCACATGGTTATTGGTCATTGGTTATGCCAATCCCCCTTGTACTGTAGTGCCATGTGTCCCACAGCCTGGGGGGGGAAATGAAACCCCAAGTCTCCACTGTAGTGGGCAGAAACCTTTGCCACACGCCTTCCGGACGCAGATGTCAAGACGTTTAGGAAGAAATCAACACGGTTCTCAAATACCAGTACATCAAGCTGTCTAGCGACATGTTGCACAACACTCCGCTAAAGCATAATAAATTAGCCTTTAGCGAGTTGGGACAAGTCATAACAACAATATCTCAGTCTTGTTTTGTGTGATCTCTGCCGTGTCAGTCTCTGTCAGAGAGGGACGGCGAGGCTTGTTTTACTTGTTCGCGACATTTAGCTGGCAGACCCCCGTCACCAGCTGGCGGACTCCCTCACCAGTCCCATTGCTCTGGTTGACCTCTTCTGCTAAGCTGGTCCTCGAGCTGGTGGAGAACATGCCTTGATACATTGCCTTCTCCCTCTGCAAGTCCTGGTTCAGCTTCTCCTCTGCCCTCTGCAAGTGTTTCCTCACATTAGCATCTGTAATAGACGCAAAGTAGAGTCAAGTTGCGCCCATCAACCTAATGCATATCGCCATTGGCAATCAGCTGCCAATCACACTGTCCTGCACATGCAAGTATCCTTCAGTGGTGTAAAGTAACTAAGTACATTTACTTAAGTACAATTGAGGTATTTGAACTTTACTTGAGTATTTCCGATACTACTCCACTACATCTCAGATCCAAATATTGTACTTTTACTCCTCTATATTTATTTTAAAACTTTAGTTACTTTGTAATTTTATTATTACAAAACATACATTAACCACTTCAACCTTATACATTTGAAAAAAGCAGATCTACAACCTCACATTATGTTGCGATGCAACGCATTGTGAGCTTGTAGACCGGCTATTTTCTAAAGATTTATATACATCGTTAGGGTGGCTGTGGCTCAGGAGGTAGAGCAGGTCATCCAATGATGCCTGGGTCGGCAGTTCGAATCCCGAATCCTCCTGTTTACGTACATGTCGAAGACACTGAACCCTACATTGCCTCCAATTAGTTGGTCGGTGTGAGCTTGCCACCATTGGCGTGTGAATGTGGGAAGAGGACGCTGGCGTCGACTGTTCGCCGCTTCACCTCGCAATGTATGAATGAATGGACCATTGTAAAGCACTTTGAGTAAGCACGTAGTGCATAGAAAAGCGCTATAAAAATGCAATCCATTATTATTACATTTGAAAACTTGAAATGGGACATTCTGCATAATGAGTATTTTAAGTAAGCAAAGAAAAGCTAAGTTACTATGTTTACCCAGGGTAACTGGACTAAGCTCAAGAACTTGTTTACAGCCAGGCCCTGCTCATAGAACATTTTATGGTAGGGGTTCAATGCCTTACTCAAGGGCACTTCAGCGGTGGTAATTTTAACGTGCCGGTCCGGGGATACGAACTAGCGACCTTCCAATATCAAGACCGCTCCGCAAACCGTTCGGCCACCGCTGCCCCAAGTACATTGTGATGTCAATACTTTTGTACTTTTACTCAAGTACATTTTGAATTCCAGACTTTTACTTGTAACAGAGTACTTCTATATTGCAGTATTGCTCCTTTTACTTAAGTAAAAACCACATTTGTGTAGATATTTTGCATGAAGTGTCAGAAATGAGTCAGATCTTTTCTTACCATTGGGCTGCCCCCTGCTGGCCTGAATGAGGTACTGTTTAGCAGTCTGTGCATCCCCTAACTCCAGAGTAGCCACACCAGCCCTGTAGAGAGCTTTGATGTCTGCTGGCCGCCACTGCAGGACACGCAGGCTATATTCTTGCACGCGAGCATAGTCGACACTTGGTCTCTGGAGCAAACAGGCTGAGATAAGAAAGGGGAAGAAAATGCAGAGGCATGGGAGGTCATTAAAGTAGTAGTAGGAATAGGCAACAAATCAAATCAACCCACGTATTAGCTACAGGTAAGCACAACAAGATAGCACCATCAAGTAATGCAACAAGTTGGCATGGTGCATTACCAAACATAAAATGACTTGGTCTTTTAATTCTACTGGATCTCTTTTCCACTGACTGACCCAACAACAAATTGTCAATATAATTAGTCCTAGTTTTAGTCATCATAGCTTCGTTTTTAGTTTTCGTCAGCGATTTTTGTTTCATCAACACTGACTGGAGTAAACATTAAAAGTATTCATAATTACTACATGCCTGCCAGGTTGTTGTAGCAGTCCACTTGTGTTTTTCTCAGCAGCTCTTCTTGTGTCGCTGAGAGAACAGGCATCTCCGGTCCAAACCCTTTCACTGCCATCATCACATCGGTGTCAATGGCTCGGAGGATCAGCAGAGCACGGTGATAGCGGCCGATGGCTGACCGGACGTTCTTCTCTTGGTAGAAAGTGTTGCCTTCCGTTTTCAGCTGGGCCGCTTCTTGTAGCAGGGCTTGAGGTTTGACCCGGGTGGATTTAGACTTAATGTTCACCTCATTCACACAAGCACTGTTGGCTGCCGCTGTCCCAAGCACCTCTGGGCCTTCCATGTCAGCTGTGGACCAGATTCCTATGAGATTATTATTAGTTAGACTAACTGAATCTAGAATCATTTGTTCTGTAGAAAATAGTTTAAAGAAGTAATTATGCATGGCATGCCATCAGTGCCCATACCCTGGGTTGGGTTGACAAAAGGGCATTTCCGTGTTTGCATGTCCTCCCTGTGTCCACTGGGGTAGGTAACCTCACAAAAAGCATGCAGCAATCCTGGTCTCTAAACTGCCTCCCCCTGGTAACCTTGCAGTGGCCAGAAGCGAATGAGTCTGTCCTAAAAGCCAGGCTAGAGGAAAGGAACTGGTTGGAAAAACGTGTTCCTTAAGTTCCATGCGCTATGTCCTATCGGGGAAACTTCCCACTGTCAGGTGAAAAGAAGTGGCTTGGACTCCTCGTGCATTGAAGGAAGCATGAGTTCAGTCCGTTGCTCTCCCCAATTTGCAGAGAGGGTCTAGTGCCCAGGATTACATGAGACAATTGACACTGGGTGAAAAAATCGTGGGATAAACACAAAATTATGCTCATTTACAAAATCAGTAACCGGAATGCTCGCCTTAAAGCACCCTAATTTCTTTCCATCGACCACTCTGTGGGGCGGTTCTTGTATTCTTGTATTTGTTTTACTGAGAATAAGGTTAGAAATAAGTTTAGAGTTAGGCATATTTTTTACTGGGGTTAAGTTCAGGAATAAGGTTACG
Source organism: Protomyctophum parallelum (assembly GCF_964188405.1). Lineage (NCBI taxonomy): Eukaryota > Metazoa > Chordata > Actinopteri > Myctophiformes > Myctophidae > Protomyctophum > Protomyctophum parallelum. The sequence goes on along the minus strand of NC_139711.1, from coordinate 34,339,828 downwards.
TTTAAGCATAGTGTACTTCCTAAACTATGTTTAGGAAAACCAGGCTGAGCAGTTCCACTGGCTGTATGCCCATTGCCCGGGGTGACTGTGTTTTGAGGCGAGCATTCTAGTATCGAAAAAAATCAAGTCTCATTCTTCTGAGGTCACAAGGTCAGTTTGATTGATTGAATACTTTATACAAAAGGATAACACAAAAAAAACCAATGGAATTGTTTCCATTGTGATCCTGTGTATTCAATTCATTGAAACATTTAAAGAAATACAATAATATACAAAAATATATAAGAGATCAACACTACACTAGTAGCAATAAAAACATACACAGTACATTGTACAGTAAACATTTGGGGGGTGGGTCATTTCTAGGGCTGCCAACACTCCTGCATTCTGCAGGACTCCTGCATTGTCTGGGCAGTGCATGCATGCAATCATACAGAGTAGAGATGTTCACTGAAATAATGAATGGTTATCATGCGTTGACACTGACAGACACTAAAGGCCTATTCATAGTCTGGATTTTCGGTGGTGAGGTGACCACCGCTCCGGTGGTGTGCTGACCACGTGAAGAGCAAACCACTGCCACCGCTCCAGCCCTTCTCTCTGTTTTTACTCACCACCACTCAACGTTATTTCAGGTGGTCACCTCACCACCGAAAATCCAGACTATGAATAGGCCTTAAGAGTTGCCCACCTGCCCACATCTGAAAATGTCACTACACTTAGATCCGCGGAACGTGAGCGAATCAGGCTGGAACCCAGGCTAGCCCTACCAGGCAAGTGCTCGTTTTTGAGGGGACGCAACAGAACAGTCTATAAACACAACACGAGATATCCCGTCTAACACCTGAACGTCTGTCTTCTGGTCTGTGGAATGTAAAATAAGCCGTTTTCACTGTTGCTACACTTAACCTACCCGGTCAATGCCAAACTTTGCACACTCCCTGGATGCCAATGATGAACCTCTGCCCCAAATTGTCTAGAACGGCCTGTTATAGCACGACCATGAATGCAGTATGCAATTTACGTGAAATCTTTCATGCACTTTCCTACTGGGCTGAGGAATATATCCCACCCTTTTCACATTGGCCTGTTATAGCGCCACCAACAGGTGGATTTTTGCAAAACACATTTTTGAAGAAAATGCCTCAAATAATCCAATTGCCATCAAAGGCATAAGAAGAAATGACACCCTTTTCACATTGGCGCCACCAGGAGGCCACAACCTGACCTGGCCTGGCGGAGATCTTTTTCTACTTAAAGATGGGTAAGATTACATTGCATCACTCAGTCATTAGGCCTACTTTTTGCGTTTTAATGGCTGATACTGTACATTTTTGCTACTAAAGCAAGCCTGATAAAAGTATCAAACTCAAAATTCACCAGAATTCACCAGGAAATTACATGCACCAAAACATCTCCTGGATTCTTCTCACAGTCCAATGTTGGTAGCCCTGGTCACTCATTTCTGGTGTTAAACTTAGCCTTTATACAGGGACCAGTTACAAAATGCAGCCTGCAGGTACTCTTTTATGGTGGTTTTGAAGGAGAGGGTAAGGGATGTTAAACTCTAGTTTCTGTTTTGAAAGTATGACGTGTTTTGCCACATAATGTATCTGTAATAAACCAACATGTATCTGCGTTCTGCGATATGAAGAGAACGTAAACAGGACCTCCTCTCCTGCAGGGTGATATGCTAGTTTACACACACACACACACACACACACACACACACACACACACACACACACAACACACACACAATGACAAACATAATTTTCTTATTGTAGCATGCTGACTTTACGTCAATGATACGGTCTGGTTCAATATTAAAAATATTATCTCACCTCGCAGGCAACTGTGAATTGAAATGTACAATGATTTGCAGACAAGTTCTTCACGTTGACAACATGATGAGTTGATCAGGTTGATATTAAACTGATCATACTGGATGTTGTTCCTGGTTGTCTTCTTCAGTGGTCGAGACGTCTGAACTTGATGGTTTATACTGCCACCTAATGCCCCAGATGTGTCATAGCAGGGTAAACTGTAGCCAAAACTTAACAGGTAGGCTACAGACATTATCTAGCAAGTGTGGAGCACCCTAGATTCGAACCCGGGACCCGGGTGGGAAAACTAGATCTACTGCTAGGCCCTTGGCCAGGGGAGAAATAGGCTTTTAGGGTCTCAGACTCTCAGCTGCTCTGCAAGTTGCAAGGCAAGCACTGAGTCTGACGATATACAGTGGTGGAAGTACTCTTAACTTTTTATCTTTATCTTAAAGGACAACTTTAGTTTTTTTCAACCAAGGTTCATGTTTTAGGTTGTTATTAGAGAAAGTAAAAGATGAGTGTTATTTTTTTTCCATTTGCTGCTTTCTTTCGTTTTAGGGATTTTAGCTGTTTTGTACAGGGGGGCGGGGGCATTCGAGCATGGTGCTAAATATGTATTTTTTTACAAAATATTATGGAGATTTATTTTTTTATTATTTACTATAGCCCTAATAAACCCCAGGTAATTACATCTGGCCACAAATAAATCACAAGATCTACTGAATGTGAAGGTAGCCTACTGGGGGGAAGCCACACTGTGTGTCATAGGCAATGTCAGTTTGACACATTCAGTAGATCTCGTGATGTTTTGTGGCCAGATGAAATTTCTAGGGGTTTATTAGGACTATAGTAAAAAATTAAAAAAGAAATCACTATAAAATGTTGTAAAAAAATACATATTTAGCCCCATGCTCGAATGCCCCCGCCCCCCTGTCAAAAACAGCTAAAATCCCTAAAACGAAAGAAAGCAGCAAATGAAAAAAAAAAGAACACTAATAACAACCTAAAACCTAAAACATGAACCTTGGTTGAAAAAAACTAAAGTTGTACTTTAAGTTGTGGCAAAACCACAGCATAAAATACTCTGTTACTACTAAAAGACCTGTATGCAAAAGTAAAAGTGAAAATGTATTGGCATCAAAATTACGTAGTACCAAAGTAAAAGTAGAGAGAGATTACTAAAGGTTTTCAGAATTTGTCACACAGAAATTGCTGATCTGATATTAACCTAAATCTGAAAAGTTACCAAAGCTGTCAATTAATTGTAGTGGACTGGAGTAAAACGTTTTCACAATATTTGCCTCTGAGATGGTGTAGTAGCAGGCTATAAAGTACATGGAGCGAGAGAGGGGGAGGGATTGATTGATTGATTGAAATATTTATTAACAGTTTGCACAATTACAGTACATTTCAAGCACAAACTCAATACAAAGACTGTTAACTGTGAGTGGACGACCCAATTAAGCATTACACTTGTTTACAAGAGGGTCCACCTTGTTCAATTCATCAAAACATTTAGAGACATACAAATAGACACTTCTATATAGTCAAAGAACAGAACGGGAATTCATCATAAGGGAGGTAAAAAGGGAAAAGAAACATACAGTGAGGGCAAAAAGGGGTGGGCGGTGGGGGGGATTCAGATTTTACGGAGGGCAGGCCAGTTTCGAATTGCAGCCGTCCGTAGGTGCCCTTTGAGAGCGGTTTTGAAGGAGTCAAGGGATTCGCATGTCTTAATGACTGTTGGTAGGTGGTTCCACATTTTGGTGGCATAGGAGCGGGTTGTACATGGTTCGTTGCACTTCCTCTGGTGTTGTGGGTGTGGACTTCGTTAACATTAACAAAGTATCTAGACAGGTACATGGGTATCTTGGTGATGTATCGAATCTTGTGGACCAGACCCATTGCAAGATGCTGTACTCTGTCGTCGAACCTAAGCCATTCCAGCCTGTCAAAGTGGGCAGGGGTGAGGTGGGTTCGGGGGGTGAGGCCAAGTAGGAGCCTGACCAGTTTGTTTTGGGAAGTCTGGAGCCTAGTTTTAAGGGCCTTTGAGGTGCTGTGGTACCAAGAGGTGCATACATAGTCAAAGAAACCTTGTACGAGGGCTCCTGTTAAAGGTATATTCAGTGATTTCACTCAAAAAACCTTAGGTTTCGTTTTTGGCTGTGGGACCCAGCCTTTCGTCCAATCAGGATAGAGAGTCAAAAACGAAACCTAAGGTTTTTTGACCCCCAGGGGTTAACTGGGGACAGGGAGGAACTCCTTATATGGTCAGCACACTCTATAGTAGGGAGGATTATCACAACAAAACAAAAAAATAAGTGATATTTGAATTAAGTGAAATCACTGAATATACCTTTAAGGTCTTCAAGGTGTTTTTGTTGACCAGTGAGGAGATCCTGTAAAGGAATCTTGTTCTTTTTTTATTACGTTGGTGGCTGGATGGAGGTTGATTGAATACTTTATTAGTTTTCAGAAAAAAGCACAGGAAAGTACAGTTCAATACAAGGTCTGTTAAGAGGATTTAAACCCAAGAAAGCCTATTGGGCTTGTTTATATTGGGGTCCTTCATACTCAATTCATCAAAACATTTAATGACATACAAATATACAGTAATCTGCAAAAAAAAATAAAAGAAATAATAAGAGGCAAGTGCTCACATTTTTGCCAGCTGGTTTAAAAGCGTCTGGACAGCATGTTCACCTACATCTACTAGCGACCGTAGTAGCGACCTAGTGGAAAAGGCTTCCTCTCTAAGCCATAAAACATAGTCTGAACAGCATAAAAAACATATTCTGAACGCCGCAAAGTGAAGCCGTATTGGCTGCATTGTTTACTATAGGCTATCAATAGGCTACTGGTGAAATAAACATCAGAGATGCAAGTTCCTCCTCTTGCTGGTAATCCTTGGTGGCACAATGGTCTGAGCATTGCGAGTACCAGCTGTCAGGTACTAGCAATGCGAGTACAAAAATTAAAAGTCCAAAATTCAAAATGTACTTCAATAAAAGTAGTATTAGTATCAAAATGTACTTAAAGTGCCAAAATAAAAGTACTCATTATGTTATAAATATACATTATACATTATTATTAAAGTATCGAGATTATAAGGAAAACATGGAAAGCGACAACGCTGCACTATTAAACAGAGACCTCAAAGATAGAGATGGAATATGGTATACACAGTCCAATAAGTAGTTGCTTGCTCAACAAAGATAGTAGTTAGATGGATCCTGTAACAAACATGGCGCCGAAAGTGGTCGGATTTAGTGTAGCTCCACCACACTCGTTCTCTATTGAATATGTATTCAACACATTTTTATTCCTGATATGAATAAAATGTTATATTAACCTTTTACTTTTCTAAACATCAATTCTGCAACATTCATTTGTGATTTCAGACATTCAGTTTGTCAAATTGTCTGCTTCGGCTACATTGGTTGTTAAATGTAACTGCTGCAACCGCTGGGCCTTCACTTGGAATACATCCCACCTCTCTGGAAACAAGCCTCTGTTCAAAAGGAATGAAGTCAGGGAGGAGAACAACAAAGTGGCAGTGATGCCGGACAGCATGGAGAGCGTCCTGATGGGAGCACACTGAACGTAAACGCCATCCTCCACAGTGCAACCCGGGAAGTGAACGACAGCTGGTAACCCAATTGACGGCTCCCCGCACAACAACCTCAGCGACACCCCTACCAGTAAACCCATAATAGATCCGTAGCCATTCGAGACACTGAAGAAAAGGACACAGACAAGTTGAGGGAAGAGGATGTTGTAGGCTATGTCTGCTCCCAGGAACCAGAACACCATGATGCTATTGTCCAGAAAGGTGAGAGCTGTACCGGCCATGCCCACCACTACCACAGTGATACGGATCACCCACAGGAGCTCTCTTGATGAGGCCTGGAGGGGAAAGGAAATAGGAATTCAGATGGAAGAAGCTGAAAGAAGTTGGGCTTTTCTCGCCCCTTCTCTCACAACGCTCTGGCTTTGATAACCACTTAAACCTAGACTTAGTAATCTGGACCAAAGTTGGCTCTGTACTGCTTTTTTCTCCGCCTACACCAAATCTCTTTGCCAAAAATAGTAGATCTTACACAAGCTCACAAGCTTGAAGATCTGCTATTTTAGGCTAATATTCCCCCCAGAATATGGATGCTGGGGTTCAAGTGGTAAACTGCTGTCTGCTCACGTGTCCCTCTCTTCATCCTCACCATCTTCACCTCTCGGCTTTAGAATGTTCAATCCATCCACTGCAACCTATACTACAACTACCAATTATAACAATAGTGTAACTGCTGGTGACAGTTGGTTCTGCAATCATTTCATTAGTTTGAAGTTTGTTATATTCTTTATTTATTGTTTGTTTATTTTGTTTGGATTTCATTTGGTTATGGTACTTTTGGTTATTGTGCCTTTTTCCTGTGTTACTCGTCTTATAATTGAAATGACTTGAGTTTTGTATCACTGTATTTATAATTGACCATAAATTTAAATTAATTTTTATTGTTGATTGTACTACGGAAGTGACAAGTTTAATGCACAGATTTTATTAGTGAAACTATGAAATTATTCGATGATTGTAACTGTATTTATTCTATATCCTTATAGTTTTCACGGTGTTGGAGTAAATAAACACACCCGTCGGGACCACCCAACCTTCATTCATCAATCGAGGGCCGCTTACAAATAGTTTAATTTACACCCAACAGCAACTTTATTTGCTAAGATGGTTTGTTATTTCACCCCTAGAATATATCTTTTTCCTATTGACTGTTTAAATCCACCTCACCTGGCTCCTCAGGATGTTCTTGTAGATGTTGGAGGCAAAGATGGCGGCGGCTGAGAGCAGAGCCGAGTCAACTGAAGACATCACAGCGGCAGCCACAGCCCCGATGCCGAAAATGGAGATGTAAGAAGGGACCAGATACTGCAGGCTGATGGGCAGAATCATGCCTGCCTCCCCACGTTCATATGGAGAGGGTGAACCGTATGAGGTCAGGTTCCAGTCTAAGATTCACAGATAAATGGGATGTTGGACAAGGTGGTCAGTCATTGTCAAGGGCTTTTAGGTGGGTTTTGGCATAGAATGGGGATGTTGCCTCACTATCAAATACAGCTTGATAATATTGTCCGAATAGTAATGTCTGAATTTAAACAACAAGAGAGTATTAGAAGCTTGTTCACCTCTGATCAAAGTTAGTAGCCCTTGCATGGAACTAGTTGTGACAGTGCATTCCTTTAAATCCTGGCATGCTCTTTTTAGGGTGACACTGGAGGGCAACGTAACATGTTATCATGTGGTTGTCTTCTTCGTACTATTGTCATGTCCAGGGGCCGTACGAATAGCCAGGAGATCTAATTGTACATCAAGCCGGCCTCATGCTACAGAAACAAGAGATGCATGTTTCAGGCCACATGGCTCCTACTTTCTTACATGTTATTCTATATTATACAAATAGATTGGAAAATCCAAAAGGTGAGAATGGAAGGGGGCCAGTGATCTGTTCTCTATTATCATTATCCAATGCTCTTTTTTGTACCTGTTGATGCAGCTACTGCTCCAATCAGCACAGAAGGGATCCCAAAGATGCAGATGAGGACAGCTGCACAGAAGCAGGTCATTTTGGCAGTGGCTGCAGAGCGGGCAGACAGCGTCCTCTGGTGGAAGACTTGATAGCCTAGATTGCCAAAAGTCTTTAGAAAGAACAGTAGAAAACAATCACATAACATTTTACTCTGAAACTTTGAAGCATTACATAACACCTTTCAGACTTTCAGTGTTTTGGATTGAAAGCGGTAGGATAATGGTTTAAAAATACAAATGATTCTCTTACGTCTTAGAGAGAGAACATGACACGGAGGACATAATGATACATCTTAAAAATTCTCAGTCAGACAATATTATTTTCTTTGTCTGGAACAGATAAAACACTGATTCTATTTTCTGTCTGTAGTGCATGGCAAAACAACTCTTATTTCTATATAGAAAGCAGAGTTTTGTTCATAACTTTCATTATGAAATCTAAAATCAAGTTTTTTATCAACTTGGATTCCTAAATATTTACTAAGGCACTCTCTCCACACACACCAACAACAAGAAATTATCAATCCATCTCCATGCTGTTCCTCCATCCAGACTGCCAATCCAAGGGGCCTGGAAAGTAGCATTGAGAGCAGTCTTGGTGATGTCAACTGATGTAGGGTTCATCATGATGAAGGGAACACACAGCCACTACAAAAAACACAAGGATTGAGATATCATATCTGATCAAAGTGTTTAGAAACAACTTTACCATACAATCCATACTGATGTGATAGTGCTTGACTGGTCAAGCACTATTTTGGCATGCTCAGACCTTTATCATGGTAACATGAACACAAGAATGCTCGACCCAAAACAGTCGCCCCGGGGCAAATCCGCTCCAGAGCGTCTGTCTAGCACAATGTCACACCAGGACGTGTAATGTTCTCTTTCATAGAGTTTAAACTTTTCAGCACAACCTCTGTGAGACACACGTGAAGACTGCTCAGTCAGCAGATAGATAGAGATCATGTAGAATGTATATTGTTGCTTTAGTCGGTTGGTGAACACAATTCAGGTACTCACCATACCGAAGAATATGAGAATGAGTTGAATGATGTCTGTGTATGCTACAGAGTAGAAGCCTCCAAGCAGTGTGTAAATAATGGCCACTGCAGCAGAGATGCAGATGCAGACGGCATAGGGCAATTCTAGAATCACTTTCATGGTTGCGCCTACAAAGGTAATCCAGAACACATGCATACATTTAATATGCAAGTCAATTAGTACAGTATATTATATTCAAAGTGTGAAAGATTCATTTAGGAACACAAGATTCATAGTCTATAAGTATAACATGCAACAGTTTGTTGCGTGACAAAAGTTTGCATGCAGAGATTAATACTAGATCATGCAAAATTATTTCTTTAACATTTTCAAAGATACTGTAAACCCTTTTCAGAGTTGAATCTATTGTCACTTACCTAAGCCTATAAGAGTTCCAGTCACCCAGATTACATCGGATATAAGTGAAGCGAAAGACAGTATACCACTTATTACTTTCCCATACTTGATTTGAAATGGGTCCATCATTGTTACATACATTTGGCTTCTCATTGGCTCGACAAAGAAGAGTCCACCTTTATCAAAGCAAATAGAAAGAGGGATTTAGATGCAGTGACTATCATGAACTATTATTCTGACAACAGCATGCACAGTACACGTAGCTCTACCTACAGAATTAGTGGGTTCAGTGAACCTGATATCGAACAGTTTTGGTTATGATTAGAAACAAGGCTTGCCAATAACAAAGGACAGGGCTCCAGTTAACGGCATGACACTCCAGATCAGTCCCATAGTAGGGTTGTACGTTGCCTCTGTTATTCCGACAATGAAGCCACCTCCAACAAATGTAGCTGTGAGAGAGAGAGAGAGACACACACACACACACACACACACACACACACACACACACACACACACACTGTGCAAATGCACATTGCCAGCTCCCATTGCTGACCCCAGTTCTGACAAATGATTCAATGTAATTCTGTTCAGTAGACCCATAATAAAAACACAATTTCCCATAGTATTTGTGTGTTACCCACACTGTTGTTAAAAGGGCAGCCTCATAGTCCGGCAGCCGACAGGCTTCTTTTGTTTAAAGTGGGAAATTTGGTATATAATCTTTTTTATTGGTCTAAAATGTTGTCTATATAGTATAGGCCTACATACATTCATGAATCCACTTGCTGACCAGCTGTGGGTACTGGGAAATTATTTTATAGGGGTTTCTTGTGACCCTACCATTAACATCCTATGGCAAGCAGAATGGAGAGTCAAACTAGGGGGTTTAAATTTCATGATTCTGAATCCATTCCAAGCATTAGTTTTGCAGAAAATACACTCCTTGGGCTAAAAACAGCCATAGCCACATTTTTGCCTGCCATAGGATGTTAATGTTATGGTCACAAGAAACCCCAAAAAATAAATGCCCGATACCCACAGCCGGTCAGCAAGTGGATTCATGAATGTATGTATACTATATAGACAACATTTTAGACCAATAAAAAAGATTATATACCAAATTTCCCACTTTAAACAAAAGAAGCCTGTCGGCTGCCGGACTATGAGGCTGCCCTTTTAACAACAGTGTGGGTAACACACAAATACTATGGGAAATTGTGTTTTTATTATGGGTCTACTGAACAGAATTACATTGCCTGACAATATTTTAGGCCAATAAAAAAAATACTATATACCAAATGTCCCACCCGTCAACCCTGGCTGCCGGACTATCACTTATTTCAACTGAAATTACATTTAATATATAGCCTACTCTGTACTCTTATTAACCAATAGGTCTATATTAAGCACATTTTAATCCATAAACCATATGTAACTGCACACTTTAAATAGCACTCACCTGTCATAGTGAAGATACCGACTAACACGTTGATTCTCCGACTTGCCAAGAGTAGTACTTCGGTTTGATTCCCTGGGAAACTCTTTTCAACTCGTTTGGACTTTCCAGAGGCCCAAATGCCGGTTCCAAGCACCAACAAGTAGAAGAGTATCATTACAATCAATCCTGGAACATTGAAGTCCATCTTGCCTTTGTGAACTCTCTGAAAAGAATAGATAAGATATCTAAAAGCGCAGTCTGTGTTCCAGTAACCACTAACCAGTGCCCACCCTGTTGAAGGGTGCCTAACGGCTAATAATTTGAGACCTTGTCTAACGCACCCAACTTTTCTTGTGTTGATAGTTGGTTTTAGGCCATATCCTATATTGGTAACCATATATTTTTTCTAGAGATAGCTTACATATATGATTATCTCTCTCCTTCTCTTGCTCTCTCACTTGCATGCTCTCACGCTCTATCTCTCTCTATCTCTAGTGTATGCGCATGTTTGCACCCAGGTTTCTCGAGGACCAGTTCTCCTCCCACAAGGGATCCTTATCAGACTCAGAAGTACAAAATATGATAACTTTATACTCTATACTCTATACAAATTTTGTTTAAAACAGTTAAAGTACTGGAGTACTTGCTACTCCTGGTAAAATGTTAACAAATTCAGTTAAAAACAGTTAAAGTACTTGCTTTTAATAAAACAAAATATTCTAAAGTACAAATTACGAAGTACATTAAAGCAATGCATTGCTGTACTGTATCAGTTGTCTCTAAATGTTCTCTCTTTTGAATATTTTGTAGAATACTATTTAGTACAATATTATTTGTCATGTGATGATGCAACAGTGGTGGGCAACATGCAGCCTGTGGGCCAGAACTGACCCGCCAGTGATAATACAGTCTGTCTGTCCCACTCCCACATACAGTATAGTATATCCATGTGGAGAGTGAAATATGGGCAGGTGTTTCACATGCCTGGCGTATACAATACACCGTTTCTCTCCATATCTAAGAAGAGACCTTGAACTCCTCTTCTGTGAAAGAACTCTTGTTATATGTTGCTCTTTTCGAAAAGGAGTATGACTGTCCGTCATTTTTAATTAACTAAATGTCCTCTAAGTGCCACATTCAAGTATTTGGCCTGCCCAAAATGATTTACACAAGCATTTTATCTACACTTGTAACTTGTGATTACAGTGACTCGTGGTTAATCATAATTTGATCTGCACTCCTTTGCTGAATGTGTATTTGGCATATACAGTGAAATATGGTATCTGTATTTAACAAATGAAAGGAAATGTGATTTCAAGGGGGAGTGGTTAACCAAGGCTACAAAAATCCCAGGAGTGGATAAAGTAGATCATATATACAATCATATAATTGTGAGATCTAAAGGTCAGAGATCCTTTGACGAATGACTGTGAGCTTCAGTTCTTGACCGTTTCTCATGACCCTCTACCATATTGCTGCAAAAATAATACATTAAATGTATTCTTGTATACAAATATCTTTTTATTTTTATAGCACCTTTCATGACATGAAATGCAGCTCAAAGTGCTTAAAAAAAGCATAAAACAAGTAACAACATCAAATAATAAAATACAAAAATAGCTAAAAGGGCAGTGAATCAGGCAAAACAGTGAGAACACAGAAAATTAAAAATCGTTTAAAAGCAAGAGTGAAGAAATAGGTCTTGAGCTGTGCTTTAAAGCTATCTACAGAGGCTGCCTGTCAGGTGAAAAGAAGCGGCTTGGACTCCCCATGGATTGAATTTTAAGGAAGCATGAGGTCAGTCCTCTCCCCAGGTTGTTGCTCTCCCCAGGTTGGCAGAGGGAGTGTAGTAATTGACACTGGGTGAAAAGAATTGTTGGGATGTGTTGTTGACATGTGTGATGTAGGCCTACTGCTCATGCCTGTTCGTTCATTCCTACTAAAGCTGCTGATACAAACTACTCCCAAGTGTGTTGTCAAGTATAAAGAACCCAAACAAAACTCGATATTTGAATCCACTTTCCCAGACCAAATAAACAAGCTGGCACTTTCTTTCAATTTTTCTAAAGGTTTCTCGGTTCTTATCTAAGGTCAAGTTGATTTTCATTTAATTGGTATGATAGAGCTAATATGCTTTTATCGTGACCCGACTTGACTACTGTAATTGTAATGCCCTTCGTGTTGTTAGTCTTGCCTCTCACACGTGCACTTGTGCAGTTGGTCCAGAATCCTGCAGCTCGTCGTGAATAATTGCCCCCTACTGCTCCCTGTATGTTTAAGGGTTGATTTTATGATTTGCCTACAAATCTTTAAATGGGCTAGCTCCAACGTATCTCACTGGCCTCCCAGCAAGGTCACTCAGTCACTGACCAGTTTATGAGTGGTTCTCCCAAATTGGTTGAGCATACTTTGCATTTGTAGCCTCCAAACTCCGGAACAGTTTGCGTTTGCCCTACAATTAGACTGACCTCTACTTGACTTACTGACTTATTCCTGTAGGCTCCTAAGTGGAGCATAGGGCCGCAATCACACCCCGCCATCGGACTCTGTTTTGAGCAGTTTTCTTCAGCTGGGCCCACGATAATCCGGTCGACTTTGCCTCACTCTCCACTGATCTTCTCCAGGTCTGTTTGGCCTCCCCACTTTTCTTTTGCCCTGTGGGTTCCAGTCCAGTGCTTGCCTAGTGATGTTGTCAGTAGGTTTTCGGAGGGTATGTCCAATCCACCCCCACTTTCTCTTCTTCACATCCTGGCTGATGGCGCTTTGGTTGGTTTTCTCCAACAGGCTGGCATTTGATATTTTATCAGGCCACCTGATGTTCAGAATGCGCCTTAAGCACCTGTTGACAAATGTCTGGAGTTTGTTGGTGGTAGTGTTTGTCACTCTCCATGTCTCTGATCCATAGAGGAGAACTGACTTGACGTTGGTGTTAAATATTCTGATTTTATTATGGAGGGACAGTGCCTTGGAGTTCCAGATGGGTCGTAGTGTGGTGAAAACGTGTCTGGCCTTGTTTGTTCTGCTTTTGATGTCATCGTCTGATCCACCATCCTTGCCCAGTATGCTCCCGAGATATGTGAAGCGGTCAGTCTCTTTGAGGTTGTCTCCCTGTAGTTGGACTGGGAGATCCTGTTTGTTGTTGACCTTCATGAGTTCTGTCCTTTTCACATTTATCTTGAGGCCAGTCTTTGCTGCCTCTTCGGAGAGTAGTGTTTACTTTGACTGTGCGTGTTGGTGTTTGTGAGAAAGAAGACATATATCGTCTGCAAAGTCAAGGTCTTCAAGTTGTTGCGTGAGGGTCCACTGGATGCCAGTCTTACTGGCCATGGTTGTGTTTTTCATGATCCAGTCGATGGCCATCAAGAAAATTGTTGGTGAGAGCATGCAGCCTTGTCTCACCCCGGTCTTAACTTCAAGAGGGCAAGTTAGCTTTCCATTGTGGATGATTTGACAGTCGGAGTCCTCATACAGCTGTTGGATGATGTTGATGAGTTTCTGAGGGATTCCGTAGTGTTGCATCAGCTTCCAGATGGTATCTCGGTCCACGCTGTCGAAGGCCTTCTCAAAATCCACAAATGTTAGGTAGAGAGGAGTCTGCCATTCAATGGACTGTTCGATTATCATACGCAGAGTAGCGATGTGGTCTGTACAGGACCTGTCCTGGCGAAACCCTGCTTGCTCTGGTCTTAATCTCTTGTCCAGGGCTTCCCTCAATCTATCCAGGATGACTCTGGTCAGGACCTTGCTGGGGACAGATAGGAGCATGATCCCTCGCCAATTACCACATTGCGACAAGTCGCCTTTTTTGGGTAGTTTGACCAGGTGGCCTCGCCTCCAGTCTGCTGGGACTTGTTCCTGCTCCCAGATCTTTTGTAGGAGGGGCTGTAGCATCTTTGCTGCGGTTGTTGGGTCTGCCGTGAGTGCCTCAGGCGGGATGCCATCTGGACCCCCAGCCTTGCCGTTCTTCATCTTTTTGATGGCCTTGATGATTTCGGCTTTGGTTGGGGGGTTGGTATTCACATTAAGCTGTTCAGTTGCTGGTGGTATATTGGGAACAGTCAATGGAGGTGGTCGGTTTAGGACTTCCTTGAAGTGTTCCACCCACCGGCATCTCTGTTCTGCATCGCTGGTGATGGTCTTGCCGTTCTTTTCCTTTACTGGCTTACTTGGGTTGGCGTTCTTCCCTGACAGAGTCCGTGTTATTTCATACAGTCTCTTCATGTTTTTCTGCCTGGCTGCCATTTCTGCTTCTTCTGTCATGTCATGAATGAATCGCCTTTTGTCACCTCTTGCATTTTTCTTTACTTGACGGTTTGCTTCCGTGTACTTTGCTCGCAGGTCTATTTTCTCACGTGGATCTTGACACTGACAATGATTTATTGTATTACACATTTTACACTTTTAAATATGCAAATGAGGCATTATGTAAATGTACAAAATAATCGAAAATATGAATAAGCTACTACTGTGGAAGGGTATCATGTATTAATTTACTTGTATTGATCCTATAAACAATTTAATATATGTCTAGTTTTTCCCACCAATTTTGGAGCTCTGGCTGGACTAAGAACCAAAAAGAACTGAACCGGTGGAAAGGGGGTCTAGTATAGGCAATCTAACAAAAAAAGGGGGTCAACCTCAAACAAATTGCAACACAAACAAAGAAATCCAATTAGAGGAACATATTGAAAAATGCTGAAATAGTTGATGTCACAATTTCCCATTGACGCCCATGTTAAACAATGATTTAAACATGTTTTCTTGTCTAATTTTCAAGAGGCACCGCTCAAAAATCCCAAAACGTGATGTCACACCATGTGAAACCCTTACAATGCACCATATGCATAATGAACAGGCCTACCCATTTCTAATGTTTGACCAACTGATAGGCCTATCTCTTCAACTCTTGAACTCAAACTGATGAAATATTAGTCTACGTATAAATGATCTTAAAATCAGCCTTTTTAGTAGCAATGTAGCATAATCTGTAATATTTGGCCGTGTGACCTTGGTAGCCTACTTGATCTTTGATCAGCAGCCAGCAAGATAGTGTGAAACATTAATATAGAATTATATGCTATACAACAATTAGTTAAGGATATATATTTTGACCAGCCTTAGGTTAGCCTCTTACCTCTGTTCTAGCTTCTCCAAAAGTGTTAAGCAATTAATCCAATCTTCATTTTTGGTGCTGTATGCATTAGGCTGTACATGCATTGATGGTACTGCTGGTGTCATGTTGGGCATGCTTCCATGACAACTCGCGTGAAAATAAAGGCTATGCATTTTTAATATAATCCGTTTGCTCGTCACCTGGACAGACTTCGGAGAGACTCCAAAGTCGCAACTGGTTGGTACACAGGGGACAGGGCAGGGCGACTAGGACGCAAATAACCGCAGGATCAACACAGGTAAAAGTGGATCCAGTAAAATGCGTTGAAGTTGTAACATAACATACAAAAAATCAGTTGTAATTCAGATACATGGATATTTTTTTTATTTTAGTAGCGCTAAATCAGTTTCAATACCAAAAGAAATGTAAAAAATAAAAGTACGACAAAGTACATTTTACCAGTACAAATACTCATATTATGGAATCAGAACCACAAAAGAAATTCAGACATGTCACCGTCATAACAAAATAGAAAAAGTCAATACAATACATACAATGCATTAGTGCCCCCCCCCCCTCAATTTAAGCTGTTAACTATACTGTATACTTTACAAAATACTAGAAAAACTCCCAATACCAATGGAATATCAAGTAATATACGGTATACAAAATGTAAAAAATAAAATAAAAATAATAGTCTGAGTGTCTGTGTGCATTCATATGGGTGTGATTTGCATGCAAATCTACCTCAGTGGGACAAAGAAATGATAAAAGCGGTTACATAATCAACAAGACGTGACCATTCAATCTAGAGTCACCAGTCTGACAGCAATGGATTTCTCAAGGTCTTTTTATATATGTGTGTGTATATATATATATATATATAAAGTTATGGGATTGATGCTTGGGGGACACATGATTTCTTGAAAAGGGTTTCAGTGCCAGATAAGTTCATTGACACAAAAGTCTGATATCAAGAGATTCAGGTAACTAGACACAAATCAAAACTAACTGTCCTGGCTTTTGGCCTTTTCAACCATAATGGCAAAAATATAAAAAGTAGGTGTGTAGGTCTTGAATCTTGAGGTTAATAATTGGCACAAAAAGAAAAGGAAAAAATCATCCCTAAACAAGGTCGTTAAGTGACACCATTGAGCCAAGTGGATTATTATGGCAATACTCAAGCACTTCCATTGACAAAAGTTGTCTCATCAGCTGAATGCCTTTCTATCTTTGTTGAGGAAGAGTCCACATAACATGATTAGCTCAAAACTAGAGTCTAGCCACAAGAATAGGGCTCTGCTTTATCCAAAGGCATATTTAAGTAATCTCTGTCTCAGTGATTATGAATAAAATATAGATGACCAAAAATGCCTTTGAGAATAACCATCCAGAGCAGCAGAGTGATATCATATAATGAAGTGATGACAATGATTATTTCAGACTAGGTACCTTGGCACCAACAGAGAAGACCTCTCCAATATAGAAACGCTTTGAACAGAGGTACGCAGACAAACGCCACTACAAAAGTCCACTAGTAATAACAATATCCCTTGTAAATGGGATCTATATTGAAAACCCATTTGTTTGATGGTTTTCTTTCGTCCCCATCCAGTGAGTTAAAAATAGATATTTGGCAACAAAACAAACCGTTAGCAGTCCACCTTGCTAGTTAATCAAATGCCATTTTCTCATTGCCTTGGTGAATAAATATGGCTACGGGTATGTGATCAAATGATCACCTGGCATTCGTTGATGCCTTTAACTTTCCACCTCATGCACAGTTCTCATATACAGAGTGTGCGCACGCACGTGTGTGTGTGTGTGTGTGTGTGTGTGTGTGTGTGACTGTTAATTTTCTGAAAGCACACCTTGCTTGGGGTCTTGACTGACAGGGCAATAATGATAAATTAAGTTATTTGTTGGTCTATGTTGGAATGATCCCCCACCCCTTTTGAAGCAGTAGATGAAAACAATGCTTCTGTAGTTGATTCTTTATGAGGCGAGGCCGTATGTGGACGGAGCCCCTGCAGCAGCGGACTGGGAGTAATGGGTTCCCATTGCCGAGGGTGAACCTTGTTGTAGCGACAATCACTCGGGGGCAGAGCTCTGGTTCTGCTGGTATATGGAGGCCTTGTCCTTCAGCAAAGCCAGGCAGAGGTGGCAACTCCAGCTCCCTGAATACGCACACAAAAATGGCTGTCATTAAGTATAGTGCCAGACTTTCAGACTTCTACTACTTATCGGCCCAACCATGTAATTTCAGTTTCAAAACGTACCCTCTGGGGGCTCGGTCATAGGGGGGCTGAGACAGTACATGTGGTAGCCTCTGTCGCAGTCATCGCAGAACAACAGTTGGTCCTGTAAACAAGAGACGGCATGAGATAAAGTATAAAAATCACACCCGTGTGAAGTGAGCGGTGCTAATATTAAAGTCTAACTCATGTTGATTAGGTGATGTAAAACAAACGGTGCCAACACAAACATTAAATGCCATTAACAATAAAGAGACAATATGACGCAAATTTTCCCTTCATTGTCAATGGCGTTTTTAAAACAAACATTAAACCTGTATATAGGAGAGGCTCAAAAATGACAACTTTATTGGGCAACACAGCTTACAAACAAAAGGGGACCTAAATGTCCTGTCCATATGAGATTAGTTTAAGTGGAGCTGGTCAATTAACTAATTCTCTGGTTTTTACATGCATCATTACATGCACTACATATTTGCAGTAATGCATCTTAGGGTGATTAAAACGAATTCCCTAGGGTGATTAAAACGAATTCCCTATTATGATGAAAACACAATTTCTTAAGAGTAGACCCATTTCCTTTTTTTGGCATAAAACAGGAATGCATTTTATTTTGCACCCTCTTTAGTAGTAGTGTTAACTTTATTGCCATTGTGATAAAGCACAGATGATTATGTGCATAGCACTGGAAAGGAAGATGAAGTGCTCACATCATTCTCAGAGGTGCCACAGACATTGCAGCACTTGCACTCGATGCACTGCCAGCGGTAGGTCTTCACTGCAGCCATCATCACTGCTGTGAACTGTAGGCATGTTGGGTGTCCTGGTGGTTTAGGTGAGGATGGAGACATTTTCAGAATACAAGGAGACGCAGTAAAAACAATGAAACATGATTGACTAAGTTCATTAAAAAACATCATGGTTTTATAGGTTGCATAGCTGTTTGGCTCCGCCGATAATGAATGGGTAACACAAAAGGTAAGTGCAATAAGCAAACACATATTGGTCCATACCCGAGCGTCCACAATCAGAGCAAGACACAAGCTCCTCTGATTGGCCAGTCTTCTGGTTTAGGGTAGAGTCTCCCAGACAGAAGTCACAGTAGTCGTTTGGTAGGGCCAGTCCATTTGGACCCTTTTTAGGTGCTGAGAACAAGGGCAGAAAACAAAAACACAATTCACTACACGGCGATCTGTCTCCTCATCTAAAAAATGTATCAAATGATATTATAATCGTATCTATACAATAATGTCTAAATTTTATTATGTATCTTATGTTATGTATTAATGTTTTGAGGGGCGTGCAGCTATTGCAGGGAAGTCCTACATCTAAAATGTAGTCTAGTGTAGCCTACAAATCAACACCTTCATGAGAGTATTTGTTTTACCAACCTCTTGAATGCCATGTCAGCCAAATGCACTGTGCCTTTTATGGGACTAATCAAATCTGGGAAATGTACTACCACAGCATTGGATATGCCAAAGATAATAGATGTAATGCAACAGCTTTATTGACAAACAGAGTATAAGTGCTGGGAACCCTAATCCTACTACTGCATTCCATGATTTTGTTTTGTCACTTCGCCATCTACCTATCTCCAAAGTAGGCTGCCGGGACTGCCGGGACATGCCAAAACTGAGAATCGACCCGAGGCTTCCAATTGGTCTGTGGTGCGGGTTGGGACACAAACACCAGTTTGACGTCATTCAATGCACAGCTACTGCTATTGCCAACGTCCCCTAAACTCACCCACACAGACGGCAGTTTTTTTGTACTACTGAATCTGACATAGTGGACTACTGAATCAATTACTTTTTACTAGGGATGTCCCGATTTTCGTTCCCGATCCGATCCCACAATTTCTGTGTTAGCAGATACCGAATACCGATACCAGTGTTGTGATCTCGTGTTGTGTTTATAGCTATATATATATATATATATATATATATATATATCTCGTGTATCCTCACTCATATGTAGACTTGGGCAACTCGAAAGCAAATACCACATACCCCAACATTTTATTTACGTTCCATAGTGTCAACGCCTTACACGTGTCAAAATAATTAGCGCCAGTTCCAAGACTTGAGTAATGGCGCTAATTATTTCAACAGTGAGCATGGACAGAGTGGAGCTGGCTGATCACTTATCAGCAACAACGTTGCTACGTAACAAGTGACGTTATGAAATACGAGTCAAACAGGTAGATGGCCAGACTCATTGCGGAATGACAAAACAAATTCACAGAACGCAGTGAATCAGGCTGGAAACCAGGCTATAATCCTCCAGCTTTGTTCAGTGGAAAACAGAGGGTATACCATCAAGTCTGTTAGTTCAGAGTTTTTCCATTGGGATTTGTATGTGCTTCAAAATAATAGTTTGAGGGGACGAAAAAAAAGAGAAGAGACTGCCCCTTTGCAAGCGCACAAACACTTGCACGCATGCACATACTGTATGCACCCCTCTCTCTCTCAACATTGAGTGAGACTCACTCTTCTGTTCTTCAGGCTGGCGAGGAGTGGGTGGTGCCTCGATCTCCTCTCGGTCCTCGCCCTCCTCCTCTGCCAGGTGAGAGTGTGTGTAGTGGTAGCTCAGGCCCGGTCGGTTCTTGTAGCGCTTCCCACAAACTGACACACACATACACGGTTATATAGCAGTGTTACGGTATTTGTTTATTTTTAAGGTTATAACTTTGAACTTGAAAAACGAAAAGCAGAACAAACGAAAAGCAGAACAAAAATATTGTGTGGCTGCTCCACTTCCTATGTTGTCAAACTTGTAGCAGTTCCTGATGAGCTCTTTCAAATCAAAGCATGCATAGCAGCAGGCTGTTCTTTTACAGATAATGATGCGTCTTGCTTTTTACATTCATACACACAAAAAAGAACGAAAAAGGATCCCGCACAACTAAGCACACAACTGTCCCTCTCTGACATGCATTGCACATACAGTACGTCAGTACGTGCGCACATACACACACACACACATTTCACTTACTGTCACAGGCATAAGGTTTGTCCCTCTCTTCCAGAGCTGCAGCAGCTGCTTCAGTTTTCTTCTTGCCGTTCCTCTCACTGCGACTCTGCAGAAACCCAGGAGAAAAGACACCACACACCCACACACAATTTGGCAAAGACAAACTTAAAACAAATAACACTTGTCATCTGGGCTTGACATGCAATAGAATAAAACAACAAATACAGTACATACAATAACACGAAATGCTGCATTTTTAAACCACAGCATGCTCAGAGGATGAAATATGAAATTCACCTTGGACTTGCTCTTGCCTCGCCTCTTAGGAGTCTCGTCCTCAAAGTCGTCGTCATCCAAGTCATCCAGATAGTCATCATGGTCCAAGACTCTCTGCAAAGCGTCAGCAAAATCGGGAACCAAGATTAGTGATGGAAGCACAGTACTCAGTACAGACTTACAACCTACAGAACCATTAAAGACCAATCAAGCCAACTCTCAGGAACCATAGAAACTCATGGGGCTGCCCAATTGGGATCCCAAAAGCCTGACCTTGCGGATACGTCCAGAGGAAGTGTGGGTGGATGCGGAGGCGGCGGCAGCAGGCTCGGCTACGGCCTGGTCATCCTCAGGGCCACGGTGATCTGACAAACCCCCTCTCCTTTCCAGGGGCTCCCCCTTCAGCAAGGCTTCCAGGCTGCTGCCATCCGCTGCACCCAAGGCATCACGCTTCAGACCCAGCTCCACGTCAGCTGTGTGTGAACACGCACAAAAGAAGAGACAAAAAAGCGAATAGACCAACACAAAAACACACCACAGAATCAAAGAGACGGGGGCTGCCGACTATCATGCATCCATTATGTTTGGCTCTCATTTGCTGCTCGGAGTTGATGTGGGATATTCAATACAACCTCAGTGCAGTGATTTGGGTGATTGGCCACGGGTGGGGGTAGCAAGACAGTAGACAACTTAAGTGTTATGAAATGCCAATTATTAGCGATCATCATATTTATAATATAATATAAACCATATTCGTAAACCAAATATTCACCTTTTTATTTACGGATTTATTTCAGTATTGGATTGGTGGCACGTTGCTTCATGTGAGATGATACATTCAATGTACTAATTGGTGTATTAAGAATCACACTTGTGTGAAGTGAGGGGCACTCTTATCATACATCAGCCAATCAAATCATCACATTTCGTGGTAAACACACAAAGCTGTGCATACAGCAGATTTCTGTCCTGTGTGTGCATTTCCTCCCCGATATCACACACAATTGGCGACGTCTCCTCCTGTGACGCACGCAGGAACTGCTCTGCCCCTATGCATCACATTCAAGGAGGACAGCACTGCCCATCTTTCCTCCATGGTGGGAAATATTGATTGGCTCTGACATTGTCTGGGGGGGGTAATAATTTACGGATCGGTACATAACTCGAACAGCGCCGAGTCGGATCTAGCAGCCTTCACAATGTTCAGCACGACGACTCGCTCGAGACGACGCGCCTCCGTCATTGTAACAGCTATGGTATTTTCTTACCGCTATAGTCTTTTCTCACAATGTGGGCAGACTTTCAAAAAAACCTTAAAATTAACACTGATGAGAAGGATTCGAACCCGAGGCACCAGGATTGAAAGGCTAATGTCGTCGGCTATGCCACGGTGTCATCTGGTGGTTTAGCAAGGTTTTTTTTTTTTGTTATTTAGTTCCGTGTTCGTCACAGAAGGGGGTGTCGCCAATTTTGTGTAATTGCGGGGAGGAAAGGCGACCTAACATCCTGTGTGTGTGTCAGGACTACCCCACCCTAAATGAAGCAGAGCAGATCAAATCACAGCAATAGACACTCCGAAAATTACACAAATAAACACACATAAATTAGATAAATAACAAACATCTTTGTTCTTTAAAGAGAATCACCTAATCTATTATGAAAAGTGCCGTTAGATAACTTCTGTAGTTAGTTGCCATGTGACAACCAGGTATAGTCTGGTGACCACCGGAGAGACGGGTGACAGCCGGAAAGCAGACGGCACCCGGGTGAGGAGTATGGGTTAGCGCCCCAGCCTGTGTCCTCCGTGAGGAGGAAGCCCAACAAACCTCGGTGAGGCCTTTAGGAGGGCAATTATAATCCACCACTCCTGAATAGAGTGCCTGGTGCTGGGAGTCTGGTGCAACGCATAGGTCCTGGGCCTGGTGAGAGCAGGAGTGGACCTGGTGAGACGTAGGAGGGGCCCGGACAGGAGTCAACCCACAGAGCCTAGTCCTTCCACGCGCCAGAATTTGGTGTTCCCAGCCTCCCAGTCCCGGCAGAGTAGTTGCGGAGCAACGGATTGTGTGGCCTTTCACATTCCCTGATGGACTGATCGAGAGTAGCTACTGGGATGTAAGATTTGATCAAACCCGGCAATATGATGTTGGAAGACCCGAAACCCGGTTGACCTCAGCAAACATCACTGAGGATACATCCCAGGTGCATCCATGCGATGTATTTTTAGTTATAGCCACTATATAACAACAGAAGTCAGTTATATACCCAAAACTAAATTTGTGAGGGGACAAAAGAAAAGGCTACTGGACAGGAAGGCTAGCTGAATGTTTCAAATACCTGTTTTAAGAGGCGGGAAGGCCAGCCGTGGATCCTCAGGAGGGTGGGCACGTCTCTTCTTTCTCCAACGGCGGGCTGGGTAGGTATAGAGCTGCCCTGGAGCCACACCTGTTCAAATAAATTAACCACTTAAACCCTCTATTCTTAGCAAAACAGATCTGACTGAGTTACAAGTTACAACTTTGGACCGTTTTCTTCGTCTACACTACACCAAATGTATAGCGGATCTACAAGCATTGTAATGCGTTGTGGGCTTGTAGAACTGCTATTTTTGCCTGAGGGCTCAACCCAGAATAGGGTTGCTGGGGTTCAAGTGGTTAACAACACACACTGGTAAGATGAGCTTGAGGGAGTAACTAAAGATATGTCCCTCTAGTCAAACAGAATGTAAAAGTCCTTGGACCGTTTCCTGCAATTAAGCATGCCGATGTGTAGTTTTCAAACATAAAAAAATTACAGATCTACAAGCTCACAGCGCAGATGCATTTGTATGGTTGAAATAGGACTGATCGGCCCAGGCCGTAGCGTAACGGTCTGGGCACCGGACTGGTAATCCAGTCGCAGTGTGCCGCGGGTTCGACTCCCGGACCCGACACGGCCTTTACTGCATGTCATCCCCCCCATCTCTCTCCCGTTTCCTGTCAGCCTACTGTCTGTCCCTTCAAAAATCAATAAAAGGCGTAAGCCGCAAAAAAAAAAAAAAAAAAAAAAAAAAGAAATAGGACTGATCTTAAATTCACTTCAACAAAGGCAAAGAGGAATAAGGGAACGGGACCCATAAATCTGTTATCACATTTAGAAGAAAAGAAATAGACATTCTACAAGCTTGTACAGTAGATTGTCTACTTTCAAATAACCAATGTGTGTATAGATTTTTGAGGGACGCTAGCCCCCTCCTATATTCAGCTATAGTGTAGATTTTTGTCCTAACACAAACATTAAATGCCATTGACAATGAATGGAGAAAATCGGCTAATTTTGTCCTACAAAGATTAAATCCCCATTGACAATGAATGAATGAAGTACAATGGTAAGAGCGCCCCTCACTTCATACGGGTGTGATTTTTTTTTACAGTGTTCACTGCTCATGTGGCCTAACAGGCGCTTCTTTTGGGCTAGTTTACATAGACCTGGTTGCTGATTTCTCTTGCAAAAACACCGACCTGCACTCCTGTGCCTCTTCTCCATCCAGATGTAGCAGTTAGATTGGGCCACGCCGGTCTGAGAGTCCAGGAAAGGCATAAGGATGCTGCGCTCTGCACACAGGCGGGCATTGTAGCTATGACACTGCTCCATAGCATCTTTGTAATACTGCTCGCCCAGTCTGAAATGCGGAAGAAATAAGATAATCAGTCCGACTCCCAGTGATGAACAGATTATTATTGGAAGTAGAGTTTAGAATAAGTAGGACAGGGTGATAGGTAGTAGGGACTGAAGATATTTTGGAACAAATACCTCAACTTTTTTTTTTAATTTGTAAAAGAGATGTCAAATGTGGTGAAAATAGCAGAACATATATTAGCACTTAAAGTGGGGTTTATATATTTTTTGCAATGGTATTAAAACCAGAAAAAGACTACACTTACGTCGGTTGTACTTGTACCTAAAAAATACATTTACCACAACATACCAAAAATAGTAATACCCATTACCCATACCAGTAAAATGCTAGTATATACGTTCTGTTCTAGATAGATATGTTCCATTTCCCTCGTTTCTGAATAAACGACAGCAAAGAGTGACACCTTTTAGATGTAACAATTAAAATCATTGTGTTTCCATTGTGATAAGACTAGCGCAGCGGTGCTGCGAGCATATTCAGAACAAAAGGTGGCTTATTAGCACATCCCTTTCATCTTAAAAAATGCGACAGGCAGGCTGACAAATCACTAACATTCCTATTTGTGTTTGAACCATCAGCTAGTAATAATGTGATGTTTGTCGCGAATTAAAACTATCAAAGCACTTCACTGCCTGGCTAATTTGTCAAGAAAAAGAGCTACTCAGTGGTAGCATCATTTCAATACATTGCTGACCACGGCTAGCACGACTAGCACAGTTAGCTAATGTTACCCTCTGGGGGATCATTGCTGTCTTGCGAGGCCACGAATGCGGCATTTGCATTTTTCAGGCCGCCTGGGCTCTTGTTACTTTAATCTGCATTCATAACCTTATCGGTGTTGTAGTTCTTGTTCTCCAATAAAAAAGGGTAAACTTACACTTTCACAACACTGTCGACGGCCGCCGCCATGTTTGCTTGATGCAGTTGTGTGAATGCCACCACGGCGCATGCGCAATGCGCATACTACTATTATCACGTTCCACTCATGGTTCCACTCTGGTTCGACTGGCTTCAAAGGGGCTTCTTATTTAAATTTATTTTTTGCTTATTTGAATTTCATATATTTTTTAATTTTATAATAACGATACAGTTAATTAGTCAATAACATATTTACACGTATAATAACACAACCATTCATTCTGCATGATGCATTTGCATTGTGCAATAGACAGTGATGGTGTCATACAACTCTATGCATATAACAACTATATGACAGGGTAAATAAAATAGAATAGAATAGAATAGAATAGAATAGAATAAAATAGTGAAGGTGACAAGGTGCACAATTATGTTGGCTAATATGACTAGATTAAATGTACAACTGTTTAATAGCTGCCTTCGGAAGGCAGCCTTCCCCATTCTCTGCCTATGGTTTCTGGCAATATTTAAAAAGTTTCCTCGGCCTGGAGACACCTTACTAGGCCTATTGACCAGTGACCACTTATTTTGTATGTCTGTGGCAAAAATCTAATTTTGAGAAAATGTCCACCACAAGATGGCATGGTGGTGACCCCTCACCACCCCTATTGAGGAGCTTTTACTTTACTGGAGTATTTCCATATTTCAATACTTCTTTTACTTCTAATCCACTACATCTCAGAGGCAAATATTGTACTTTCAATCCACTGCAATTATTTGAAAGCTTTATTTTAATACTTTGTAGATTTGGATTATTATTACTAAATGTAGCCTACAGTGTACACTATACCACTTCAGCTGAAGTGGTTAGTGTACACCTGAAGGAGCTGTTTGTCTTGTCACTATATACATTATTCGACGATTCGACGATTTGAAAATAGCAGATCTAAGCTCACAATGTGATACATTGCGAAGCTAGCCAGATGTACTTAGGATGGAGTCGATGATGGGAGCTTGACCCCGCTGGAAGGCTCAACCCGAGCCAGAGGGGAGGTACTACCACGTCAGCCTGTGTCTTGGGGAAGGTCATGTTTATCCATGGTCGAGTGTCACATTACACTCACTAATGGCATGTACAAGTTGGACACAACCACAATGGCCTGGACTATTAACACCAGAGGTACTACACGACCTGATTCAGCATGTCACTCTGACATCATCATCGGGACAAAGATGTTTGTATTTGGGCTTTGGGGGCTGAGATCAATCCCTGGCTGAACACACCTTATACACAGCTTCTTCCAGAAGAACGCCAAGACATTATGTAAGCTACAGTAGCAGTTATTCAGTATGGTCTGAATCAGTCGGAAGTTACTCCCATACAACATCAGGTGGGAACTGCCAACTACCAACAGCAGGAGAAGATACGAGGACTGGACTCTTTCAAGTCTGCACTGAAGCGACACTTGGAGGCTTTTGGAATTTAATTATGTTTTGTTGTACTGTGTTGTAAAGCGCTTTGGGTATCTTGAAAGGCGCTATAAAAATGCAAGTTATTATTATTATATGAGAAGATAGGAAGGACCAAGAGACAGTGGGGGACTGTAGCATGCCACTTGGACACAGGCCGGGTCTGATCAGTCTTGCTCGGGTCACTTGGAGCAGAAGTTCCCAACCACTGGTACCACTGGTGGTACTTGAGCCCCCCTCTGGTGGTACTCAGAGGAGTCGCCCAAAAAAGAAGAAAAAGACAAAAGTGGAATGAAATATTTATATTACTAAAGGTAGTTCTTCTGAGCTGGTTGAAATAGGCTATCCAGCCATGCTGAAATGGGCTTCACAGCACGGATTAATCACATTAGAAATATCATCAGTTGTGCTGATTAGTGATTATAGAGTTTTGTCAGAGCAGCAGCATTATTGGCTTAGGAATGGAACAAAAAGGGCAGGTATACGCTCCTGTATTTTAACATCAGTTATTATGGTGGTCCAAATATTCTCTGAGTTGGTACAGTACTTCAGTATAAAAAGGTTGGGAACCAATGACTTGGAGGAGCTGTTTGTCTTGTCTGTTACAAGACCGAGAAACACCCAAAGATTCCAGGTTGAAACACTGATGATTTATCCAAGTTTGTTTGTCCAACAGTTTTGGCAAACTCTCTTTCTTATCTTGATAAACCAATAAACAAACAAATTAAATAAATGTCCCTGGGGATGCAAACCCTGCCTGCACTTCTCTTGCTTGTGACCTTGACATTTGACCAATTGCAACCTAAGCTAGGTGGGACTGTTCAATCCCGCCAAGAGTTATGAAAATCTGCCCATGATTTTGGCCTTTTGACCTTTACAACCCAAAGGTTAATGATCTCTTTGGGGCAGCATATTGATCATTCCCTCAAAGTTCAATTAAAATGTGCCCCATCCCATAAACACACACACACACACACACACACACACATTTAATTTGAGTGATATATATATATATATATATATAGTGGCATATATTTAGTTTTTGGGAATGTTTTGAAAATGTTCACAGATGCGGGCAGATTCGGTGAATCTCACAATCATGGGACGTCGCATAAACTAGGCTTAATTTATACTTCATTGCACCACATAACCACATTGCTCGCTGAAAATAACTAAAGTGGCGTATCCACTTTAACTGAAAAATCAGTTATTTGCTGTGAGTGACACCATCATGCAGAAAAGTATATAAATTGGGATTTAGTCATTGTCTCTGTTTTGCATGGCCTGCTTCCATACAGCTTGCATTAAAGTAATGGAAAGTAATGGTTTACATTCTCAAAAACTGAACACAATAAGCCTATTTTACAGTAAAAATGTACACACAGACAGAACATAGGATTTTATTGCACTCAACAAACATTCAGTTTTTTCTCCAAACAAATGCATTCAATGCAAGGGAGGGAGTGTCCTTAAAACACTTAAGCATAAAATTATCTTTGTAATTACATTGTTTTTGTGCTGACTCGAGTCATAACAGAAACACAATCTTTGTGCTAAGAAGCTTTCAGGACAGAGAGGTATTATTTACCATGGTAAAGTCAACAGTGGCTTAGTGCAATCATCTAGGAGATGTGGGTCAGCCATGCTATGTCAGAGAGCTATACAATAATAATCTACGTAAAATAACCATACACTGACTGAGAGGCAGCCAAACACTGAATAAACATATGACGATAGTTTGATCATTGAGGTTACGTGGCAGTCATAAAGTATTACACATAAAGTGTAGGTACAGTACTATATATATACAACACATACATTTGTTGTGTGACATAGTGCATTACTGTGTTTGACGGCAGGTTAATTACTCGTGGACTGGAGGTGCCTGGTATAAAACTTTGTAAAATATTCAGATATCAAAGTACAGTTTTTGGCCCACCACTGTAGTAGTAATGCTGTTCAATGCATTCCGTCCATATATGACCAAAAATGGTAGCTGTGTATGTAGAAGCAATCACAGTATTTATTGCCCCCCCCCCCCCCCGAGTCTCCCTGCGTGTGTGACTGAATTAGAATAACTTACCCTTGCACTAAAAGTGTGATCTCTGTGTGTGTGTGTGTGTGTGATCTCTCTCTCTCTGTGTGTGTGTGTGTGTGTGTGTGCGTGTGCGTGTTCCCACTACAGCCTTTCAAAGCCAATGGCACAGAGCAGGAAGACGGCATAGAGAGACAAGAGAGAGAACCCCAGTTTGCGGTCCAACCTCCATCGATTCAGATGGACACTTAGAACCTGATACACACGCACGCACGCACGCACGCACGCACGCACGCACGCACGCACGCACGCACGCACGCACACACACACACACACACACACACACACACACACACACACACACACACACACACACACACACACACACACACACACACACACACACACACACATACAATTATTTACTACATGTATTATCATGTAAAGAGTTACATTATAGTTAAATGAAGACTCAGGTGTTTGCACTAGTGTAAATAGTACACAAGTATTCATCAATAATATGTATTTATTTATTTCATTCTACATGGAAACAGGCGAAAAGGTGGTTAGGTACAGACAGTTAGGTAATAGTACTCACAGTGAGCATGACTGAAGCCAGAAGCAGAATCACAGAATACAGCAGGCCTTTACTGTTGATGTAAACCTGTAAAGCATTATGGAGCAAAGACTTAGTTGGCCATATTCCCGTGAGTTTTATCCTAAGGGGGAACCAGCTTTCTTACGATACCTCGGTAAGTGAAGCATCACAGACAATGAGCTATAAAGCTAAACACTTAAAAATAGTGTTTTGAATTAATTGATACATTTTCAGTTTATGTTGCTTACACTGTAATATGATATGTGCAATAGCAGATTTTTACCACAGATCCATAGTTGACTATGAGTGTCCTCAGTGCCCAGGGGAAACCCAGCCCCAGCAGTACATCAAAGATATTACTGCCGATGGAGTTGGACACCGCCATATCCCCCATGCCTACAACACAGATACACATTCAAGAATACAAACACAGAGCAAAACTATTGTCATAACACACATGGGTTCACCATGGACAATGTCTACATAACATGGTTAACTGCTGTATGTGCTAGAATCTGCCAGCCATTTCCACCTCAGCAATAGATTCATATTCAAGGTCAATATCTACTACTGCAGTGGTTGTCAACCTGTTTTGTGTGTGTGTGTGTGTGTGTGTGTGTGTGTGTGTGTGTGTGTGTGTGTGTGTGTGTGTGTGTGTGTGTGTGTGTGTGTGTGTGTGTGTGTGTGTGTGTGTGTGTGTGTGTGTGTGTGTGCGCGTGCGTGTGTGTGTGTGGGGGAGGGGGATCCCCAGATGACAGTAAAGTGACAATGTAAAAAAAAACATTAAAGAAGAGTAATCAACAAACTATACTATAAAAAACGGTCAAACATTGTCCAAATGATCAAATAATATAAGAAAGAGGCAAAAAACCCAAAAAGAATTGCTGATCTATCTGTGGAACCAAACTAAATGTCATGCCTAACTCCTATAACTCAGGAGTTAGGCATAACTAAGTGCTTGTCAAGGTCGGGGGTACCCAGTTCAAATATAATTATTCTGGGGGTCCCCAGTTCAAATATGATGCACACACACATACCCTGACGGGCGACAATGAGGCTGGCCATACAGTCCGGGACACTGGTGCCAGCCGCTAGGAAGGTGATGCCCATGATGACGTCCGGAATTCCCAGAGTGTAGCTGATTATGGTCACCTGGAATGAGTTGCAGAGGAAGCATGTGACTTTGTGTAGACATCACTGTCTGACATTTCCTTTTTTCTGTGTGCGCTGTGGTGAATGCACATAATATTTTGCATAGCATAGCAGTGTTTACATTCAACTGTGTGTGTGTGTGTGTGTGTGTGTGTGTGTGTGTGTGTGTGTGTGTGTGTGTGTGTGTGTGTGTGTGTGTGTGTGTGTGTGTGTGTGTGTGTGTGTGTGTGTGTGTGCGTGCGTGCGTGTGTCACAGCTACATTTGTTGGAGGTGGCTTCATTGTCGGAATAACAGAGGCAACGTACAACCCTACTATGGGACTGATCTGGAGTGTCATGCCGTTAACTGGAGCCCTGTCCTTTGTTATTGGCAATGCTGTTGTCAGAATAATAGTTCATGATAGTCACTGCATCTAAATCCCTCTTTCTCTTTGTTTTGATAAAGGTGGACTCTTCTTTGTCGAGCCAATGAGAAGCCAAATGTTATGTGTGTGTTTTAACATGCTTCAGCAGGAGGATTAACAGAGACAGAGCTTATTCTCTTGTCTCATATACAGTATGTCCCTGTGCCATTTGTTTGAAGTTGACAAAATAGATAGAGAAGAAAATGAGTATGTGCAAGTATTTATGCATATCTATCGAATCCACTATGTGTGGAAGCAGGAAGGTGTGCCTGCATGTGTTGTGAATGCACATTATCAGTGTATCAAATAAATCTAATAATATATTCAATATGCCAATTTCTCCATTCTAGTCCTTTAGTCACTGCTGACCCCTACTGGTTGCTCTTGGGAGGGTGTAGTGTAGAGTAGAGTAGACAAACAAACAAGTTTGTCCTTGATGTGAAGGTGCCTTCTTACAGTAGTTTCACCCACTTCTGCGTCCTGTTTACCAACCTATACGAGTTACGAACGCAGTGACAGAGTTGCCTCTCCACCCGGCACCATGGAGGCTTCGAACCACAGTGGTGGTCAGGAACTTTACATCTGCACCGCACGGAGTGTATCTACATCTACATGAGCATAGTATTTCTGCGTGTGTGTTGAGTGTTTCATACCATCCAGACCATGAGGTAGGAGAAGAGGGCTATCCACAGGACAGAGGCCAGGAAGGTGAGTAGGTACCAGCGCTCCCATCGTGGAAGTGCACAGTTAGGAATGCTGCAGTGAAGCAGTATGCTCACAGGCCACGATACAAGCCACTTGAAACTGTCACAACACGTATCTGCGGGGGACGTAAAAAAAATGTCAACGCGCGTGCATGTGCGTGTGTGTGTGTGTGTGTTTTATATCTGTTTCCCACTCACCTGGCATGGTGAAGGGTCTGAATGGGGCCACGTCATCTTCGTCTTCGTCTTGCTCCTCCTCTTCCTCCATATCCTCTTTAGATTGGATCTCCTCTCCAGTCATCCTTTTCTCCCTGTCCCTCTCTCGCTCTCCTTCCAGGGATGACCCGTCTCCCTCTGCCGCCGCCCCGTTTTCCCTCCCCCACGGACCGCCAACGCATGACCCCCCCTCCTCACCTGTGCTGGCTCCGCCTTCCTCTAGGCCCCGAGCACGGATTAACCTCTGCCTCTGTGGTTGGGAGGAGAAGAGGGGAAAGGGTGGAGGGCGGAACGGGAAAGAAAGACAATAAAAGTAGGGGCGAAAGACAGGTGTAGTATAAGAAAGAAGAAAGAGAAGACGGAAAAAATTTAAACAGGATTCAACCGTTAGTAGGAAATGAATTTGGATGACCACCAAAAATAAGAATATCATAGGAACAATGTAGGAACATCATACAAACATCATAGGAATATGAACACTGGATCAAGGGAAACTGTGTCAACCGGGCATGTCTTCAAATACACATTGTCAATATCCATACACAGCAGCATGGCTGCAGATGAGGGGACGGCACTGACATTCTTACTTGCAGTTGGGATCAGCATGCAAAAGCACAGAGGCAAGGAAGTGGAGTGCAAGAGTGGAGTGAAGGATAGGGTCAGGGCAAAGGGTGACTGCTGGATCATTATTAACATGCATCTTTGCAGAGCAATGGACCATGTCTCTCTGTGTGAGCACGACGTTTAAAAATGTCTCCCAATTTAGTTGCTGACCTTCTACTTGGTCATGGGGAGTGTGTAGACAACCATGTGTGTCCTCTGCTCTGATACAGTTGACATTTATAGTCATTTATTTTCACCTGACAGTGAAGAGTTTCACTGGGAGGATGTAGGATGTGTGCAAATAGGCACCCCGACCAATCTGTAGGAGTCCACAACTGGCTTCCAACATGCAAACATGGCCAATTGTGTTCACTGGAGCGCCCAACCGGAGGCACTGTGGACTCAGGAATGTAACCCCTTACCCCAGTCTCTGTGCTGGGCAGAAACCCCTGCACCACCCTGAGGCTCTTTGGTGAGTAGACTACAATCTTATAACTGTTCTTTCCAGGAGATGGTATTACATATTATCCAAGCTACATTCCCAACCTCTTGCCGTACCAGCCTCCCTATTGTACCTACCTTTCCAAGCCCCCCCCCCCCCCCCCCCCTACTGTATCTACCTTCTATATTGCCGACTGTACATGCCTCCCTACTGTACCTAGTACATTCCTAACCACCTACTTGGGAGCAAAACCCTGGTTTTCTGATGACATGTCATGAGTGAACAGGCTAACCTCGGGTCTGCCAGCATGCAGTGTACCTCATTGATGACCATGCGTCCTGCCATGCGCAGGCGGGTGTAGGGGGAGAAATGCGGGGTGATGAGAAGGCGGAGGCTTGCCTCTGAGAAGGAGAGCTGATGAGGGTGTAGACTCAGTAGCTCATCTACCATCACCACCCCCGAATCCTGACCAGCCATTGCACACGCATCTAGGAGTGTTGTTGAATGATGGGAAGGGCGGAGCGTACAGGAGGAGGAGATGGCAGAGGCAGGGAAAGAAAGTGTGATAAAGAAGACACAGATCAAGTAAATGGAGAAGTTACAGAGACAGAAGTTACAGAAAAGTGAGAAAAGGAAGGAAATGGGTACAAGATAGTGAGACAAGACACACTCATAAATTGACGTGGACTAGCCTACTTCCATTTGGTTGTATCCACAGGAGAATAGAGTGAGCTTCTGTTGGCAGTCTGAATTGTGCCACAGGCTCTGTTTTAAACGTTAGAGTTTCCCATCTCACATATGGCAATAAAAAGAGACTCTGTTTGTATCATTTGATGTATAGTTTCATTTGATGGTAAGAAAGTTTCTAACTCAATAATGGATGGGTTTATATTCATGAACCTTGGTGGGAGTGGGGGGGAAAAATAACCCCCCCCCCCCCCAATTATATTATTGGAAATAATAATAATTTATAAAAATAATAACTCCATAGCCATCCTCTCGGATTAGTGTAGCTTGATGGTGGCCTCTCTCTTTCCCTCTCACACAAACACACTCACACACACCTGGCTTTAGCGGCACCATATCAGTGTCACAGTCTCCAATGTGTCCGACAGCGGTGGTCCGTCGCAGACTGCTCAGACAAGGCTGGTCTCCTCTGCCACAGTGCCTCTCCACTAAACCACGAAGTGGTCCGTTGAACCTACACACAGAAACAGTGGTGGAAAAAGACAGAAACCCACGTAGGCTCTGTGCAGACATGCATTTCCATTCTTTCAACAGTGCTCAGTCAGTACTCACTTCATGATGACGATGTAGATTAAATACATAGAGATCAGAATTATGGTCTCCCACCTGAAACAAGCCATCACACACACACACACACACACACACACACACACACACACACACACACACACACACACACACACACACACACACACACACACACACACACACACACACACACACACACACACAGGAATTATGTTGCAAAACTTAATTTGTCACATCAAAAATAACCTTGGCTTCAAATTAAATCTAGTATCCTATAATTGTGTTTTTCTCAGAATCTTACCACATGACTTTCTCATCGTAGATCACCTGCAATTAAAATTTAATTATATGTTAACTTAATAACACCAAAAATGGCAATTGCACCAGCAACAACACTTTATAGTTACAGTATCACAGCACTGAATGTTGGTTTTACTTTTCTCCCATTAGAATCCCCTACATTTCTATGATTACTCCACTCACTTTAATCTTCAGAGTGCAAGTGGCAGTTCCATTTCCCCACTTAAATTAGTTTTCCCATTATATTTCTCAAGCGGTTGATCAGATAGGTGCCAACATTCATTTTACTGTATCGTGGTGCACTCTATGCATAACATCAGAGTTTTTAACCGCAGCCATTTCAAGTATAGAGCTGAATGTGGAGTGGCAGTTGCAGAAATCAAGCGGAGCAGTGGATCTCAAGTGGGGTCAGTGGAATCCTTGGGGGAGTTCCAGGGGGTCCCCAGCAAAATGTGGCTGTTCAAAAATAGCAGATACAAAAGCTCACAGTGCGAGCTTGTACATCTGTTTTGTGCCAGGGGTCCCTGGCACAAAACATTTTCAGGTGGGGATCCATGGCCAAATTTCGGAAACTTAACTTTGGTATTTGGTATTGCATTTTATATACACCTTTACAACAAGGTATAGATTGTAAAGATCAGGTGTTCGTGGAATGAGCAACACAGCTAAACGTGTGGGTAGCGCCTCCAAAAGAATTGCCAAAATGGCAAGTGCTTGGTATTCAACCCTTGCTTTGAGTTTCTTAGTCTTAGTGGATTGGATGATTGCACTCTCCCACAGTAAAACACACTCAGTGTTAGGGAACTCTGTAGCGGGTGGTCCAAGCTGATCCCACAAGTGTTCAAATGGGTTGAGGTCTAGACTCACGGCAGGCCATTCCATCCTCTCCACTCCAAAATGCTGGAGGTAGGCTACTCTGTGATGAATGATGATCCTAGCTCTGTGGGGGCGAGTGTCATCATCCTGGAGGATGGCATTAGGTCCCAGATTCTGAAGATATGGGATCGCCGCTGGCTCCAGAATCTCACCCCGATATCTCACTGCATTGATTGACATTGCCTTAAATGATGATAACTTCAAGTTCTGTCTTGCCTGTGAGAGAGATACTGCCCCAAACAAGTTAACTTCTTAACCTAAACAAGTTAACTTCTCATCTGATAAGCAGCAGAATCAGGCAAATGAAACAAATTGTCAATAATGCCAAGGTGTTGTGGCTGCGTATGGATCTTCGTCCCGATACCGAGTTCCCTAACACTGGGTGTAAAGTTAATGAAGTGTAAAAATGGCCAATATCTGTTATTTTCCCATATTACTGTGGGAGAGTGCAATCATCCAATCCACTAAGCAACTCATAGCAAAGGGGTGAATACCAACCACTTTTAGAGGCGCTACCCACACGTTTAGCTGTGTTGCTCATTCCAACGCCCGATCCATACAATCTATAACTCGTTGTAAAGATGACTAATCAACGATTAAAAATAATAATAAAATACAATACCAATTGGTATTATTAAAGTGGAGACATAATGGACCAAAGTTAAGTTTCAGAACTTTTGTTGCTGAGTTTATATATCAATTTGGAGGGAGGGCGAAATTTGGCCAGAAAAATGTTTGTTTCAAATGGTTTAACTGTAGGCTCTCACCAGAATAAGCACAAGGATGGATAGGATGTAGAAGATAGAATCACGGAAGAGTGGCCACCAGCTCAGAATAATGGGCTAAGAAAGTGAATGCATGCACGCACGCACACACACACACACACACACACACACACACACACACACACACACACACACACACACACACACACACACACACACACACACACACACACACACACACACACACACACACACACACACACACACACACACAAGCATTACATCAATAGAAAGGTGTTCATCAGAATAAATGGATGAATCAACTTCATTAGCCTTGCTCCAGCCCCTGAATTGCTAGCAATGCCCATTTTATTATGTAACAGATGAAGACTCACAAACAATAGTCCACACTCACTTAGCCTTTGGTTGATGAGTTATTGGTGCACGTCAGTATTCAAGGATGAACACACAGCCCAAATAATTAAAAGAAATTAAAATAAATCTGGGAATAGATTCCTTACCAGGAACTTTCTTCACAATGTGTTTGTAAAGGTGACTACTGTCTAGTAACACTGTATCACAAAGATTTAAATTAAATTTCCCTAGGGATATCTGTGACTGCTGCTGAAAGTTGGGATAGTAAAAGTAGCAATACGGCAATGTAGAAATACTCTAGTAAAAGTCTGGAATTCACCATTTACTTGAGTGAAAGTACAAAGGTATTGCCATCAAAATGTACCAAAAGTACTCATTCTGCAGAATGTCCCATTTCAAATGTTATCAATGTATTACAATCTTTTGAAAATATCAGATCTAAAAGCTCACAATGTGTCACACCGCAATGTATTGTGAGCTTGTAGATCGGCTATTTTCAAATGGCCAAAATATATATTGGGCTAAAGTGGTTTAAACTAAAGTTTTCAAATAATTGTAGTGAAGTAAAAGTATAATCCTTCAGGGTGACACACTCGCTCCTTTTCTCTTTGTCATTGTCGTTGACTATGTCCTTAGGCAAGCGATGGATACCATCTCCTCGTCCTCGTTTGCTGAACACATAAACTCAGCTCAAGAGCTTTTAACATCACTAGAAGTGTCAGCAGCCAAAGTTGGTCTATTGCTCAGTGCCAAAAAGACAGAATGCCTGCTTCTGAATGAAGACTCTGTTCACCCAACCATCCGCTCCATGGACGGCAGTGACATCAAAGAAACTGAGGAATTCAAATATCTATATATGTAGTCAGTAGCAGAAATGACTTCCTGACAAGGAAAGGACAGGCCTGGAGCGCTTGCAATAAGCTACATCTTATATGGCAGTCAGACATCTCAAGAGCTACCAAGATCAAAGCCTGTGTGGAAAGTATCCTTCTTTATGGTGCCGAAACATGGACAATGAATAAGGAGTTTCGGGATCGTCTTGACGGAACATACACAAGACTCCTCATCCGTGTCCAGAACCTCTCATGGAAGGACCATCCCACTAAAGCTCAGATTTATGGAGGCATACCTCCCATCTCAGTTGTTGTGGCAGAAATAAAACTCCGCTTTGCTGGACACTGCCACAAAAAGCCAGGTCATTTTGGATATTATTCTGTGGAGACTACCCTGCCCATCAAGAGGAACAAGACCTCTCATATTTCCAGATGTTCTGAGTAG
>NC_139711.1:34216960-34296960 GCF_964188405.1 Protomyctophum parallelum | reverse complement strand
ATTAAATCGGCAATCCATAACTTCATATGTCCACCCTGGGATTTGTACCCCAGCCCATGCAGTCTAGTGCATGACTGCATGTGCCTCAGGCAAGAGGTGGACAGGGGATACACACTTTCAGACACGTTAACCAGTCCTACCCGAATCCTGACACCAGGGTGTACCGGTATATCTCTCAACGGAAGACCACCTCCAACCACTGCAGATGTGCTATAGATTGCATTAAAGACTTGAGAGTCGAGACTGATTCTAGAAATGCGGCAATGCCTCCTAATTCAGTAGTTCTCAAAGATTTTTGTAATTCAAAATTAGTCGTTGAATGTTGAAAAATAGCAGATGTATACTGTACTCTGTACATTGTACAAGCTTGCAGCACGGCACGACGTGACGCGCTGTGAGCTTCTATATCTGCTATCCTTGAATAGCCAATGCAAAAAAATTAAATTACCCAGATGCTTTCCCAGTCTTAATGGGTTAACATACTCTAGCATAAGAGGTTAAAATACAGTTTTATTCATTAATAAGTTATGGATTGCAGCTCAAAGGTGCACAGTGCACACTGCTGTATTTTTTGGATGTTTTGCGTTTTCTCCGTAAAACAGTCTGCAAGGTAAGGCTTTAAACTATTAATACATGCATAGTGACAACACAGGCAATGTAATCTGACACAGAGACTAAAAGCCTCAAACTACATACATAGCATGTGAGCAAACCTGCTTCCAATAGCCAGAATTTATACACACAGCAATCAATAAGCTTAATGACACTTACACAAATCTATTTCCATATATTGTTTTCAGCACAAATTCTTGACTTGCCCCATTTCATTTAACTATTCATCCAGTGTGTGATTAGCCATGGTAGGATAGAGTCTGGGCTTTAAATCCACACCATTTGCAATTTATTTTCTTCCACATCAGGGTTTTGAATTGGCAAAATCCTCACAACTTGTGTTTCTCTAGACTAGGAGTAGATGTGGAAAATATGTAAACATTATGTTTTGGTATTTTGACGAATACACAACTGTGTAAAGGAGGCTCATGATACTGAGCCACTAGCCACTAAACCTTCATGAATGACCAATACTTTGAGGATAGAAAAACTACAAAGGGAAATCAGCATGAGCAATACAATATACCAACAAAACAAAAAACATTCACTTTCTCAGTGTAATTTTAAATACATTTTCAGTGCTTGGAGTTTCACAGAACACATTTTTATTTTGTCTGTTATCTTCCAAGGCGTGTCAGGTCATTACCACACCTTGCTTTGCTGTACAGTGTACTGAAGTTCAGAGGTCTAGATTAATCAACGTTCAATAACAGAACTGTCCACTAACTCATCCTCTCGCAGCAGAGACCAAGGGTAGGTTGGAACTCAGCTGTTAATGACCACTACAATCTAGGTGCTTCTCTACCCAGGCCACTTATCTCTAAACCCAGATGAATCTCCACAACTCCCTTTCCCTTTCCCATACTCCCACTGGTCTCCTCTTCTCTCCTCGTTACCCAGTCACATTCCACATCACCAAAAGAAACCGGGACGGCCTATCAAACCGCGACCATTTGCGATGCGTGTGTTACCGCACAGGTTCCAGCGACGCTGTGACCTGGAAATGTAACCCATCTCCAGGCAGGGGTGACGGGATGAGCGGGCAGAGCCAGCAGAGGTACCAGCGGGTGCCCAGGCAGTGGTACAAGTTGCCCAGGATCCCCAGGTTATAGGGCCGACGGGACGAGTACCATTCTCTGGTGGTCTGGCCGCGCAGCAACAGGATGATGTGGAAGAAGAGGAAGGATGACACGAGTAGGAACCCTACCACACACGTGTCGGCAATGAAGGCAAAGGCAAATGCACGTGCTGAGACCTGACCTATAGGAAGACAGAAGGGACAGTTTCATGTTACAGGCAGTGAAAATGCACCAGACTGGGGTTCTATATAAAGACCTGAAAACAACAGATTCAGTCTGGGATCTTCATCCCGATATTATACAGTAAAGTGAGGTACAATAAAAATTTTATGTGCAGTCAGTCTACAGTCTGTTTTCAACAAATGATTTGCCAGGCGAGGTTTACAGATTCTGTAGGCACATCTGCTATTTTTGAGAGATTTTAGAAAAATGTTGAAAGTAGTGTTTGTAACTAAGAAAGGTGATGGGTCGCACACACCAAGACTACATTTTAGTTTTTATTCTTTATAACATCGAATGACAGACGTTCGTCGTTTAGGCTATCCAGCCTTCATTAGTGTGAAGTCTTGGTGTGTGCGCGACCCATCACCTTTCTTACAATGTTGATTTGAACGGGTAGCGCACCATAAGTCAGAGTGCGGTGGTCACAAGAGAAAGTAGTGTTTGAAAATCTTTGAATTATATAGCATTTTATATTTTAACACAAATATTCTCTTCTGGGGGTCCCTGGCACAAATACATTTCAGATAGGGGCCCGTCCGTGGCCAAATAAATTATGTATCAATTTTGGGGGTCCTTGACTCCTTGCCACGAAAAAACGACAGGGTCAAACAAACTCTCTCTCACAAACGTGTGTGCATCACACTGACTTGCCCCACACAAACAAACACACCGACCTGATAACAACATGATCCAGGGTATGAGCAGCAGCAGAACGCTGTGCAGTGTCACGCCCTCCTTCAGGATGACGATGAACACCTCGGCATTCATCACCACAGCGTACAGGAGCCCCGACCACATGAACAGCAGGCAGCTCAGGAAGTAGCGGTAGTTGCGAAGGCCCACGCACTGGCTGAAGAAGACGCAGTGGTGATCCCTCCTGAGGACGCACACCTTGCAGTCGTAGCAGTGGGAACAGCGCGGGGGGGTGTGTGTCTCGCAGGTGTAACAGTACCTAGAGAAAAGACGATGTTTGGGGTTTTTTGGCTTGTTTTTTACATGTCATATTGCCC
Organism: Protomyctophum parallelum; assembly: GCF_964188405.1. NCBI lineage: Eukaryota > Metazoa > Chordata > Actinopteri > Myctophiformes > Myctophidae > Protomyctophum > Protomyctophum parallelum. The sequence goes on along the minus strand of NC_139711.1, from coordinate 34,294,037 downwards.
AATATCAGCTGTTTAGGCCTATATGAGCCAAAGCTAATGATAACCAATTATTAGTTAACTTTGAAATCATCAACAATTCATTTAGGGGTCTTCAGGTAAAGCTAACACCATTGTATCTGTGGAGAAATGAGTACATTTCTTACCTGGTGATGATGGTTACTTGGGTACTATATGGGAGTCATTTTTAAGGGTTAAAAGCTAAATCTTTCTGTGACATAACAGATAGATTCCGCAATATATACTCCACAAAAGCCCTGAACAGTGTTGTTTGTTTACCTCCATCCCTGGCCCATGCCATCGCCCAAAAACACTCCTTTGATACTGGGGTCGGTTTTCAGAAACAGCGAGGCGTTCCAGCAGATGTTGCCCAACATGAAGTACTGTGCGAGCAGGTGCACAACCTTCCACCAGGAAGACCACATCACGGTCTTGGTGCGGTCAGCCTCCAGCGGAGGCTCCATCAGGACCAGGTAGCTCACCTCTCCCGTGATGGAGAACACGAGCACGGTGTTGAGGACCACGGGGAGGTAGCTACACACCCTCTCAACCCGAGAGAACACGTTGCTGGCGAAACTGGTTATGGTCATTTTAGAAGCAATCAACGGGAGGACTGCTTTCCTAGATGGACAGACGGAGCTAAATCAAAGCGCTAAATCATTGCAGCGTTTGCCGTCTATGATGGCATGATGACATCCACGTGATATTTATCAAATAACTACAATGCAAACACCGCTGATATACTGGACTAACGGGAGTAGTGTTGACAACCTGTGCCTTGTATTGAAATTTGAGCGAGCGACGCTTTCTCGTGCTATGTGTTACATATAAATATAACCCCCCAGTACGTGTTGCTGCATATATATGTTCCGCTCAATCCGCTGTAAACGCTGCAGTAGGCCTATCAAGTGAATGTTCATTGTTCAGAGCAGGACAGGTGCTGCCGGTGTTTTTGTTAACAATAATAATTATTAGCCCTTTTAACATATTTTAGGACTTATGTGTACATTAAATACATATATGTATTCAATTAATGTATTTACATTAAATACATATATGTATTTAATGTACATTGAATATCATTGTAGGCCTATTGTTCTTAAACAAAATATTAAAGGCACAAATGTGCTACTTACTTTTCCTCACAATTGCTATGTATTTATTTTATAATCATAATCTGTATTCTATTTTTATTGTTGTTATTTTTATGGTATACATTTCTCTGTGTCGTATTTTCCCAAGTGCCAAATAATTTCTCATGTCGACTCGTCATGAATCTTCATCTTTATTTTAATTCTAAATGTGGTGATTAATCTGAATCAACAGGGTTGCAGGCCACACACTGTGACAATAAAACCTGCTGCTTGAGGTGGATAAGCATCGGTTCCTCCCCCTGGAGTAGTGTCCTTAATCCATGTTAATCCTTCGTCCAAATGAAAGCCATCGAGGTCTTTGCTATGGCTGCTTTGAACTATATAATATAAAGTCTTCCATCAAACCACAAGTGACAAATATTATTATTTTTCCCTTTAGAAAACGATAACTGGGACTCAAAAAGAGGTAAGACCTTTAGGATTTATTTAGCAAGAATGTCACATTTCTTGAGTCTTTATGTAGGCTATTTATTAGCCAGTGGTTGTTTGTTTTAACCAGTAGTGGACTAGTGGTATAGGCTACTTGAGTCGAGATACTAGATTCAGGTCAAATATTAGGCTACTTGCTCTGTCAAATTTGTAAAGGCTGGTTTGTAGGGCTCAAAGTAGTTAATTCATAATGTAGCTAGTAGGCTATACCTTTCCTTCCTAGAAATATAGTGAGAAATGAGTCAATAGTACAAGATGTCTTTGAAATGTAGTGGCCAAAATAGTCAGGGAAAGTAGGCCTACAGATATGCCTCTCAAGATTCAAGAATGTACACGTAGTACTCAAGTAAATGTACTTTGTTACTGTCCACCACTATTGGCCTATATGCAATAAATATCCAACAAGCTAATATGGGCTTGACAGGCAGTTTACTGCATTCATATCCCCATGGTCTCCTGCTCTAAATTGTGTCTCATAGCACAAGACGATGGAGCTGCAAGGTGACCTTTCAACATTTCAGAGAAACAACTACAAGCATCCGTGAGTTAGTGTGTCATTGGGTGCATGTGTGTGTGTGTGTGTGTGTGTGTGTGTGTGTGTGTTATGCATGCTTAATATTTTGTGTAAAGCACTTTTGAATTGACTTGTTATTGATATGTGCTATACAATTCAACTGGCCTTATCCTGGCTTGTGCATGTATGTGGATGATAAAATTAAATAAACGCTATGGCAGTCTGTTTATGAGCATAAATACAGTAGGCCTATGTGTTTATGTGCAATGGTACGTTATTCCCAGTGGTATAAAGTAACGAAGTACAGAATGTACTCAAGTACTGTACAGTTTTGAGGTACTGTTATTTTACTGGAGTATTTCCAAATTTCTATACTTTTAATTCTACTCCACTACAGTTAAAACTTGAATATATATTTTATTATAAAACATACTGTACATTAACCACTCCAGCCATATTTAAACTTTTGGCTATTTGAAAATAGCAGATCTACAATCTCACAATGTGATGCGAGTTTCGATGTGTTGTGAGCTTTGTAGTTTTCAAATTATTAGTTTTAAATAAATTGTAGACATAAGATAACTTAATTGTGAAACAGGACATTCTGCATAATGAGCCAATATGTTGTACTTTTACCCAAAGTAAATGTTGATTACTGTACCAAAAAAGTGCTTATATTCTTCATGATTCTGTAACTCTGTTGTTAATATCTGCATTATCAATAAATAAATCTTAAAAAAAAAAAAAAAAGTGCTTATATTCTATCAATTACACACACCATGAAGCCTTGAATTCATGGAGATTCTTTTGTTTTTGTCGCATTCCTACGCTAATGATTTAATGTTCGGTGGGGTCTCAAAGACTCCGCCATGGCGGTCATCAAATTATTGGCTTAGGAATGCGTCAAAAGCAATAAAAACCTCCATGGATTCAAGGCTTCATGGGCTGTGTAATTGATAGAACATAAGTCATATTTAGTGTAAAAACAATGTGAGTACTTATTCCACCACTGGTTCTTCCATGCAGCAGCAGCAAGGCTGTACGTCTGCAGTGGCGCTGGCAGGAGCTGAGGGACAGAGAGTGTCGAGCCCAGCAGCACAACAGACAGCTGCTGCAGGACTTTGAGAGAGCCCAGGAAACACTGAGAGAGATGATGGCCCGCACTGCTGCTATGAAAATGATACGGGTGAGAGAGAGAGGACAGAGACCTTCACATGTAGGCCTGTATGTGCATTGTGCACCACTGACCCCACATATTATTTTTAAACAAGACCTTTTTGTGTTATCCTTTTAGCCTAAATGTCTGACTGTACCGTGTGCTGTTTAAATGTTTTGTAGGCCTATATAAAGTATTCAATCAATAAATCAATCAATCGTGGTGGTCTCAACATTTAGCAGATAAATTAACAAAGCCATGGCAATGACGACACTCAAAGGAGTAGGCCTAGTTCATCCAAAAATGACTTATTTTCTATCAATTGCATACACCATGAAGCCTTGAAATCATGGAGATTTATTTCGTTTTTTGCATTCCTAAGCTAATAATGGTTGGTGAGTGTCGGACTCTCCAGTAGGAGACTCTAAAACATCCACAAATTCAAAGCTCCATGGTGTGAGTAATCGAGAGAAAAAGTCATTTTGGGGCTGGACTATCCCTATAAGACAGAAACATACAACTCTAGCTCCTCGACAAGACTTTACTTTCATGGACACCATGTCCTAAATGTAGTCCTACACCTGCCATGTTGGGGACCAACACAGGTGTTTCAATTTGTCTAAACAACAGTCTGATTGGCCTTTAACTAAACTAATTCATTTGTTTGCAACATCTGTTTGGTCCTCAACATGGCGGGTGTAGGACTATTTGAAACTCATGATTACACTGTATCTGCATCTTTCACCCCTGCAGCTGGACTATGAGAGGTACTTAGATGAGATCACCCCCTGCTGGCAGGAGCCTGCTCAGAAGGTGCCTGCAGTTCACTCAAACATCAAGCAAAAACAATCACCATCACCCATCAAGTGTCTCCCCATCTCTTTAGTAAATAGAAAAAATAAATCAGGTTGGGATACAAATTAGCAGGATACAGGCTGAACAAACTTTTAGTGACAACAAAATGAGAAGACTAAATTGGAACTGGAACACGATACAATTTAAGCAGATAAATTATCTTTTGGGGGGTTCTCTCTTAATTGGATGAAATCTCACCCGAACATAAAAATATTCTTTTCCATTTACAGTTTCTTTAATGACACAGCTGACAGGACAACCCCTTAAACGCACGCACGCCCTCAATTTAGTTAATTTACACTTTGTGTGTGAAATTTAGTTTGTTTGTCTAAAAAAATTTGTTTCTTCAACAGAAGATGGAGAAACGTTTAAAGGAGTGCCTTAAGAGAATGGAAGAGAGAAGAGAGAGACAAGAAACTCAGCCTCCCATAGAACTACCATCTTCAAAAGGTCCTTTCTCTCTGTCTCTCTCTCTCACACACACACACACACACACACACACACACACACACACACACACACACACACACACACACACACACACACACACACACACACACACACACACACACACACACACACACACACACACACACACACACACACACACACACACACACACACACACACACACACACACACACACTCTCCTCACTGGTATTTCTTACATCTCTTTAGGTCAGAAGAACAACCAGAAAGGTACTGTGCCAAAAGACTACTACAGCCAAAATGGTCACCTGGACTACAATTTGGATGACACCGCTTATGCCAGAATTCAGTCTTCCTGGCTGACTCGCACTGGCTTCCAGTCAGCACGTTTTCCTGACAGAAGGCCCAGTTACCTCCAGGGTTCCTCCCATGGGCCTCGGCCTTCATCCCACTCGTCTCCCGTCTCCCCACACCAAGCTCAGCCAGTCCAGCCCTATCAGCTTTCTTCCGCATCCACTTATCGTCACACAGTTCCTCTGCTGGGGCCACCGCTTTGGGCTGATACCCAGACCGCCTGCCCCTTTTCCTGGGGGGCACCTGGCCCCCGACTTCCCTGGACTCAGGCTCAGCCCTCTGTGTCTGAGCATACAGGTTGGGGTCTGATGCAGCAGGGTGTGGGGGAGCGTGTTGAGACTGAGAGGTGCACAGGTCCAAAGCCAAAGGAAGAACTCACAGGGGACGAGCGATGCAGAGACAGCAGCGATCACCATTCTCAAGAGCTGGACATTAAGCCAGGTGAGAAGAGAGATTCACATTGGCTAAACAGCCTGCATCTGTCTGTCTGTACCTGTACATGTATATTGATAGTTAGACAGACAGACAGACAGACAGATTATATGCTTGCCTGTGTTTACATGTGTCCGTGTCCTATAGTTCGTCTGTCCAGTGGCCATGAAAGCAGTGTGACCAGCACAGATTCCAGCCAAGCAAGTAGAAAGAGCAGCCAAAACCGAAAACAGAGGGAGAGAAGAGGAAGAGCAGGAGGACGACGTTCCACAGACGATGAAGGCAGCCGTCAGCAGTAAGCAATAAGCGGCCTGATCAGATTCTCATTTCTAATCCAATCTTTCCTTACAGCCACAAACTGTCACTGTCATCATTCCTACACAGTAAATGTCATTGTTAAATTAACAGTGTAAAAATTGACCCCTTCTTTAACAGCAATAGAAATATAATTTCATCGTCCCCAACAACTAACCACCCTAACAAATACTCAATTACCTACCATTGTTCCTTTATCCCTCCTACTAATGTCATTCATTCGAGCTAAATGTATAAAGCATAACAGTGACAGTAGAGCCAGTGAAGCCCAGGAAAAACAAATGCCATATGTCATCCTTCTCTCTTTTCTTTGTCACTCACTGGTCATCTGGGACTCTTAGTGCAGCTACCATTGCCTCAGCTTCTGTGGACCAAAGTTCAGAAAGCGACGGATCGTTGGAGATAAGCAATGGCAGGATCAGGAGGAGTGTGGGTCAGTCAGTCACCCCGTTGAGGGTGGAGAAGAGCAGGGAGAAGAACAGGAGTAAGAGGAGTAACGAGGAGTCCTTAAGTCAATCAGAAGAACCTGTGAGTCAAATATCAGGGAATCCAAGTCCTGAAGACCAATCGATGAGTAACAGAGAGTCAGTGAGTCACATACAGGAGTCAGAAAGTGTCAACACAAGGACAGGAGACAATGGTGATACAGATGACACAGTGAGCGAGAAGAGCATCAGCGCCGAACAGACGAGTGTGTCGGCAGATGAGGGAGAAAAAGGCAAAGAGGAAACAGGAGAAGAGGACGAAAACAAAGAGAGCAGTCAGCAAGAGGAGGACCAGGAGAGGGAGAATGATGAAGGGGAGGGGTTTGTGAGGAAGAGTCTACCAGAGAAGGATGGAGAGTATGATGAGGATGAGACAGAAGGACATGGGTCAGAGGGGGAAGAAGAGGATGGAGAACAGTCAGATGAAGAAAGTGTGGAGGACTACTCCGCCACCACTCAGGACAGAGAGATGGAAGCGGACAGATGTGTAGGAAGTGAGGAAAGCAGAGAGGGGGAAGATGATGCCTCTGATGAGGGGGAGGGAGGTGCAGAGGAAGAGAAGTGGAGTGAAGATGTTGGAAAGGACTCACAAGCAGCAGCAGAACCAGAGAACGAAAGAGATTCAGATTCAGACAGTATCATCTCGCCACAAAACCACAGGTACATTAACACATACACCTCACACCTATATAGAACATACAAGACCCTTGCGGTCTTGCATGATTATGTCTTAATATGCCATATGATGGCCATGAAAGCCACTTCTTTCATTTTCAGATCCAACAGGAACATACATACTATTCCAGAGGAGGTAGAGGAGATAAAAGTCAGTGATGACAATGGAAAAGAGAGTCCGAAGGCCAACTCTAATGAATTGAGTGATGAAGAGGATGACATTGAATATCTTTTGGCCCCACAAGCAGAGATGCAAAAAAAGGAGTAAGTAATTGTAACAGTTTTGTTGTTTGGTAGAGAAGTATGACTGTATACAGTTAATTCAATTCTGATACAGGTCTGATTGATGTTCACCTTCTCAAACCTCATCTTACTTACCTGTACTTTAAGGGAAAATGTCCAGAAAGGCAGTGACAAACCCGAAGGTACCGTATGTTTACTCTTAAAATAAGTTGAAAATCATATCAGGTAGGCCTATATTAGGTGTCTGATGGATGCCTCCTGTTTTCCAGTTGTATGTGAAGACGTGGCGAGTTTCACTGAACAGCCAATCTCAGAGATAAAGGAAACCCAGGACACAGACTCTGAGTTTGACCACTTCTATGACTAAACCAGATCCATTTAAAGCTTCATTATAACGAACAAAACTTACATGGTGAGTCATTTGGGGTTGGATGAATCCCAATAAAATAATTAAAATAATAGCAAAATAATGTAGTAGTGTCCAGACTTGTTTTTCCCCCTTTGAAGAAACTGAACGTAGAGGAGAGCAACTGGGATCATTTTGATTTCAGTAGTGACTTCATATATAATATATTGCAACACAGTCATTACCTTTCAAGAGAAACTTGATATTGATATAACTAGATATTTTAAGGTTTTTATTTATTATGAAATATCTTCCACATCAATGGTCTACAATTCTCACGCCTGGGGGTAATATATTTGTTTGGAATATGCTGCTGAGCATGTCAGGTCTTCCTGCACAGGAGTCCTTATTATACAATATTATAAGCATATGTTGTCATTTGCAGAGGGAGATCATTTATTGAAAAACAAGGCTGATTTATTTATAGTACAAAAATATGGCTAAATCGTATCTAATCTTCTAGGTTTTGAATGACATGCCACTCAATCCAGTTTTGTACATGGAACTAATTCTGTTTCAGATCCACACACTTAGTGATAATGATCCAATTTCTCAATGTTCATTAAATCTTCACCACCTGGCCTGCTAAACAGGGGCTGACTCTCTTCCCATCCTCCAACGGGGCACTGCGCTGGATAAGCAGTCTGCAATAGGTTCCACCCACCTGCCCCTTGGTCAGCCGTCCTGGATTGACGCACACACAGCCAATCACATCCTGCGGACACATGAACAAATTGTTGAAATCTGCATAATCAGTCAGGACAAAAATATTTAGTATATGCACGTGTGCATAATGGAGTGAACAGAATTCAGTTTATATGGTCTCAATCTCATTATCATTGTATTATTACTATAAGGGCATGCACCTGGGTGGACAAACGTTTTTTACCAGCACAAACAGAACAGCAGCACAGAGAACACAGAATAATGCCATGTGAAGGTTTGTATCATGCATTTTAATGGAAGTAAATGCAAACCAAAAACCTGACATTCAACCTGTGGACATTGATTTATTTTGCCTGCGTACAGTCATAGTCTGGGTGTTTTGTTGACTTTTGTAGAAATGTTTGGAACCGACAAAAGAGCCACTATTATTGTCCCATTTCAATTTCTCAATTTGAGCAACTCGAGAAAAAAAAAACTCTCAAAATCTTTCAAAGATCCTTGTGCAGGGAAATCATTAAACACACACTCTTTCACATGCCATTCTATTTAATGTAAACAGTTCTTAATAGGTAATTCATGTGTGCGAATTCACTACTTGTAATCCAGAGGTGAAATCCTTTTGATCATTTGTATGTGGCTGTGATCAATTGGATGATGATTTGAGGGGCTTCCATTCCGCTTTTTGGACTGGAAAGGGGATGTCGAGGAGGAGTTCACAATCTGCCTTTTGTCTTTAACCAATTAAGACCTGAGGCCTACAAATGCCTTCTAAATCAGTAGTTCTCACACTTAAGCACTGAAGCAAGGGGTTTTACAGCAAAAGGAAGGAAGCTGGGTACCCTGATGAAGTAGCGTAGCTCAGAGGGAACGATGAGAACGTCAGGAGTGAGGGGCATTTGGCCATAGCTCTGGAACTTCTCGTAGTCCATGTTCATGTCCTCCACGGGAGGGTAGAGTGGGTAATAGCTGTTCATCCACACATGGTGAAGGGAAAAGGGGACAGGGGAGTTGTCAACATGTTTACAGGCTGTAAATTTAACACTTATTGTGGATTCCGTTTAAATGTTCGTTTCTCTCACCTCCTCTGGGTCAACATGTGCTTCAGAATGCGTGAAAATCTGTCAGATCCGGCAGCACTGAAATACAAAACAATGGTTGATGACGATAACAGCAGCGGCTACTAAAAGAAAGAGATCCAGATACTGCATTGCTCGAAATGTTGATCTTTTCACGATGATAAAACATAATAATATAAGTGTGTAGACTACTAGACTCTAGTAGCAGTGTCACCGGTTTGTGGATGTGAATATTTTACTTCCTTCACATTTTTGGTGATATAATGTAGTGGCTCACTTCTCTTTACCGCACCCCATCACTGGGGAAGGTAATAAACCTTTGTGAAAACAAGAAGTTTAACTTCTATATGTGCAAACAAACACTTCCTCACCAGCTGATCTCTTCTCCAGCCATGTGGAATAGGATGTCAGTGGAGCTTAGGCCAAAGGTCACGCCCTCAATGAGTAGGGTGCAAGGGTCAGGGACCAAGGTCACTCGCTGTATAACACAAAAATGAATAAGTTGTTACTGATTATGATACAGTTTGCACTGATCTGACTATTTGACTATTAGTACCTAACCCAAATAAATAATAAAAATGACTACATTCCAAAAATCTATGTTGGATAATCTCAAACTCCTTAATTTTAAATGTGTATAATGGTTTTGTAATATGTTAAAAAGAAAATAGAGGCAGGGAACTGAGGTCTAGTTTGTAATCGGAAAATATAATTATATATAATAATAATTATAATAAATAAATTATAGTTATATCATTTAAAATGTATCTTATCTGAAAGACAATCGCAGCCATTACCACGGTCTTTAAATGACCAAATACACAGTAAATCTTTAACCGCATTCAACCTGGCATCCCTATTTCCATGTCCTTAGTAAGTGAAGGTTTATAAACTTTTGTCAATTTGCAAAAATGCTTAATAGCCGATCTACAAGTTCACATCCTAGTTAAATTCACTGCTCATTTTGTAGCCCCCAGTCACTGCTAATATTGTAGCCCATGTGTTGCATCGGGAAATGTTGTGAGTAGATTTTTGCCATACTGTAGGTCAGGGGGACAAAGTGGAAAATAGAGATGTGAAAGAAACAACAACAAAGATGTATGATTGTAACAGTTGCATATGTGTCTGACCTCAGCCTGGTCTTTGCTGAGGTCTGGCAGGGTGAAGGGTGGTTGTGGGTAGATGAAGTGGTGGTGAATGTCCCTCTGCGACGGCACAAACAGCAGTCGACAGCCAACACTACAGCAGAGGAGAAGCCTTGGGTTACATAACATCATTGCTACAAAAACATGCATTCAGTGACTCTTATTTCAGAGCATTGCCGTTGCACGAGGTGCAACAGACCCCAAGAAGGCTAAACCTTTATTTTGAAGGGTATAACCGGAATCGGAAGCCAGCTCCTTCCGGCCGTCACAAGAGGGCTATTTAAGTACAGCTTAAGTACGCGGAATCACACAAACAGAAGTAATGTTTGGTGCGATCCCCACATGGACATGGACAATGGAGAACTTGCCATGTAACTTTTAGACGAACAGAAGAACGGACCTTGAGAGAGACGAACGGTTCAGACCTCGGTCAGGTCAGGTTTTCAGCTGCCTCAGGGAAGAGGACGACCCTGCCAGGCATAGTCCACTAATAGGTGAATGTACTGTATCCGCCTGTGGGCAGGCATATGCTGTGCCTGTGTGTGCGTGAGTGTTTGCAGATGAGTGAGTAGACGAGATGAGTACTTTTGTTACGCTGTGATACTCGACTGTTGTAATGTATTTCTGAAATGCAATGTATTTTGTAATGTATTGTGTAATGTTTTAATTTATTCCCGACAGGACTCTTGGAAGATTAGCCAAAAGGTTAAAAATCGAATTAAAAAAAACCCCTCAATGATTTAGTGCCTAGCTGGAAAGGGGAAATGGGTATTTTTGTTTCGATGTTTTCTCTGTACTGTTGGGCACTTCACTAGTGTTTATTATAATTCTTATAGAGTTTTATTCTCTCAATCTATTGTGTATTATGGTGGGCTGGTGGTTTATGATTCTGGATGCATTGTGTCGATTAGAAATGTAGGCTATGTATGGGAAATGTGCAATGCCAATGCATAAATGTGATTTAATTTGATATGTCTAGACTGAGATTACAAATAAAACTGTAAAGATCAGCAGTCGAGCTTCAACTCCTTCATGTTCAGGTGTCCAGTGTCCAGGCTTCACAATCAGTGAGTGTACACCAAAGATGTTACTGTGCCCAAGAAGAAAATGTACCTTTTGGTGCCCTCCACGATGCTTTCCACACACCTGGAGAAAATGGCCTCAAATGTCTCAGTCACCTGCGCTTTCTGTTAGGAAATAGACAGTGTTGATAGTCAAGTAACTGCTGAGTATATGTAGCCATGCACCTCACGTAGCCAGACAATCAGAGATCTGGTGACATCTACATTCAATTGAACTGGGTGGAAACAAATTAATTCTGAGATTTGAAAAATAACTGCATTGCTGAACCAATGCAGAGACTTTCAGACAATCCTTCATATTCGGTGATCAGTGATCTTTTGTTTTTTCCAAAGCAGAAGGCGGTGGGTGTTAGCAGGCGTACTTGCCACCGTTCTATCAACTCCATTTAATTTAGAATTTTAGATGTCACCACCAGATGTTGCTGGAGATCTCCGATTGTCTGGCTACAAGAGAATACATTGCCAGTAACTTAAATAAAGAAATAATGTAGGGATCTGGATATGATTTATCTAATAGCTGCATCAGTGGTAATGAAAACTGTACCTCAATCTGTTCATGTTTAGAATCCACGAAGGGGCCCAGCTATACAGGATAGAAAAAGAGATTAGTTCAGTAACAAACGCATAAATTAGAACGTCATTTGAAGACTGCATCTTTGTCGTTGCTTGTGTCTGTAGTCTGTAGTAACTATGTGTAGTTGCACATAGTTAAATCTTCAGTGAATATCGGGTCACTCTCTCTCCACGTTTCCTCTCACTCTACACTATAATCTGTGGACAATCAAAAGGCTAGAACACCCCTGAAAAACAACTTCCGTGGGGTCGGTTTAAACAGCACAAGGAACTAGTTAATGACAAGAATGTTGGAGCTCGGGTGGCACAGGCTTAACGTACCTTCCCAAAAAAAAAAAAAAAAAGATATTCCATTCATGGAATCGAGCTGGAATTGTGGGGAGGCAGGAGGAGTTGAAATCAGATGATTGACGCTTCACTGCATCAGTGGAGCGAAACAAGTCAACTGAAGACTCAATGTTTTCTTTTGTAATGTTATGGACTGGTCACACAGCAAGTGTCTGGCACTCTGGCTTCAGTTTGTAGCTTCATTTTGTTTGCCTCCACTGAAAATGATTTGTAGCCTGTTGCATTGTCACTGATAGTGTGTGAACGTAGCATGAGGGGTATACTGTGTAATATGGTGGTGAACTGTGACAGACTGGGGGACACTACTGATGTTTGGTGGCATTTTATAAGAAAAAGGGCATACTGTACGTGAGAGAACCAGAGAGCGAGAAAGTGCAAGAGAATGCACTGCAGGAACTCACCAGCAGGCAAACATCAGGGCGGTCTCTGACGATGACATTGATCAGGTCGAGGAGAGGGTCAAAGGTCAGGCTATTGGAAGGAGTGTATGGTCCACATGCCACCAGCACGCTCAATGATTCAGGGACTGTGTAAGAGTAAGGAAACACAGGTACCAATACAGGTAGTAAACATAATTCATGTTGGTGATTATATAAAAAGGTATTATCATATTAATTTATAATTGTTGAGTTCACCCTGTATATCCATGGGCATAATAATAGCATGATGATGCAATTACAAGACATGGGCTACATGGAAGAAATGTGTTTAAAGAAACTAAGTGGATTGTTTTGAAAGAAAGCAGTACAGAGATCGACTACTATACAATCAACTAAATCTGTATACAAGATCATTTCAGCAGGGAGAGGGAGGGAGATACTAAATTAACACTTTCCACAGGGGCGAGTCGTTTGGTATTCATTATGATTATATGTTTACAAATTTGACATAATCGCTTCATATTCCAATTCTGGGGAAGTACAGTGTTACTGACAGATATCTATACATGAAACAGGTCAGTTCAGAGTTCCAGTGCAATACCCAGAACAACGTGCTTCCCCATGGCATGTGTTCCTCACCATGATCCATCTCCTGTTTCACCTCTGTGGAATAAAAAGGAAGAGGGACTCCCTAAAAAGACAAAAGATGATGCAATCAAAAGATTTGTACTGGAAAGATTTACGTAAGATGTCAAGTTAATACCATGTCATCATGGGGTTTCAAGAATTATTTTATGGGTGAGGTGAGCACTTAGCAAGTCTGACCCAGACAAGCACTGTGACACTGACCTCATAGAGCTTAGTAGCCACCAGCTTCTTTCCTGTTGTGTTCATTCCTTCCATCACGACCACCTGGGAAGAGAGGACAGATGTAGGAGAGTTGTAATGAGAGGCAAATGCTCAGTTCAATTTAATTCTATTTTTGCAACACAGAATCCGGTTAAGATTGTGATATGACAATCGTTGTTTTAAAGTTATGTCATTTTCTCAAGTCACCCATCTGTTCTCTTATTTGCCTTTACCCACATTAGTTAGGAATTCATTATGATGATTTCTTAAAACTCTCAAAGCAAAGCAACAATAGTCGATTCTCACAATATCAGGTTTTGTCCATATCCCCCAGCCCTAACTGTAGGCAGCAGAATTTGCATTGAGACTAGCTACATGCAGCCAGTGGTGAATCATTACCCTTTCTCACTGTATACCAGTGTCATGTCTCACTCCACCAGTTGTTTTGTGTGCTCGATTATTAACCTATTCACATGAACTGTTGTCAGAGTTCTCGGTCAGACGCTGGGTGACACTCATTCCCAGGTCCATGGCATGCTCTTGTTACTCTGGGTGGTCCAATAACCTGCTGCACACGGACCTCAGTGCATAGGCAAAGGAGAAACCACCCCTCAATGTTGGTTCCTAGTTCCTAACTCTTAACTATTGATACACCTGTGATTTTTGTGGGGTGCCGTTAACACATATCTAAGTGACCTTAACAGTCAGAGCATGCATCAATGCTGCATTTTTCATATCACAATGTGGTGGGTGTTCTACACTGGCCACATCAGTAACATGATCTAACTTGGAGCGAGGCATGAGTTCCCTCTGCTCACCTGACCAGGAAATAAGGAGTATTCTCCGAGCTCCGATAAGTCCACAGGTACTTGCTGACCACCTTGCTCTGGTCCCACTTCCAAGAGAACAGACTGTGCATTGAGTTTCCCATTGCTGTCACAGCACACCTGACCCAGTACAGTTACACTGTCCTAGAAGTGGAGAGATGGAGATAGTATACAAAGTACGAATGCACACATATGCTAAGTAATCTTTACAAGGACAACGCCACCTGCTTTTTTTTTTTTAAGCGTCAATCACTTTCACCAGGATTTCTGCAGTACCTGAGCAGGTAGAGAGGCAGGTGAAAACTCCTCAATGTTGAAGTGAGATTTCAGCTCCTCCCCGAGCTCTTCAATCTTCTCAGTCAACACTGGAAATGGCATACATGTAAAAACCTAAATAAGACTCGACAACTTCTCTCCATCTAATACGGTACTATGGTTGTGTCTTTCTTTATTGAAATTACACAAGCGCGTGCACACGTGGCCTGTCTGACCTAAATAGAATAAGCATAAGAGGAACTTAACAACCCACGAGTTGGAATACATTATAAAATGTTAAATTACCCACACTTTATTCATTCCAAATAAATAAAAGTAGAATAACATAACTTTATACACCAATACAGGCAGATCTTCACTTTTGGCTCTCACCATTTCTGATGTCACGGAGTCTCTGGAACATGTACTTGTAGGTGGTTTGCAGAGTGTCCTCTGGGGCCTCCAGGAGCCCTACTTGGACCGCCTGTCCCTGGCTCTTCCTCCCCGACCAGCGAGGGCCCTGGACAGCTCCAAACGTTACCACAACCTCTCCCTTAGCCCCACGCTGGTTGTACTTCTGAGAAGGAGTTGCACTACAGAGGGAGAGAAAGAGTACACTATAAAAATCCCTTACAAGGCTTACATAAGTGATCCCAGTAATATTTACTGTATACCCATTAAAATCAAGAAAGCATCTGTTGGGCTAATCAAGAATCTAGAAAATTTGTGCAAATCTTTTAAAATACATATATTTTTAAGTGAACATTTTAAATATTAATATAATCTTTGATCTTTGCTTCTGGGGGTCCCTGGAACAAACATATTTTCAGATGTGGATCCGCAGCCAAATCATTTGGGGCGTCGTTGACATGAAAACGTTTGAGCAACACTGATATAATAACATACGGTTTTCAGAAAACCGTTAGGATTTAGAAGACATTTGTAGAATCGGCCTCAGGTCAGGTCAGGCTTAAGAACCAACAGCTCAGCAAACCCAGCCTACTGTTCTTGGAATGTAATGGGACAGCTGGCTTGTATTGCTTGCTGTGTACCTGGGAGAGAAGCTGGCAGGGGACAGCAGAAGTCCTGGACTAGATAACAGAGCTGCACTCCTTTTGGAGTGGGGATTCTCTGGGGTAGTCAGAGGACGTTTCTGAGAACTCTAGATGCAAAAACACACCAAAGAAACTGGGAATGAATACAACATTAAATAGAAAATGAGCTTGTCCGTAGCATGGAACTACAAGTTTCATTGACTTGACATCAAATTTGCTGTTTCTGAACAATTTCTGGCTATTATTTCAAAATACATGTCCATGATATAATGAATTATTTCAGATGTAATGTTGTAAAATGAGAGCTCACCTTAGCAGGAGTGGAGTAGGAGTAGGAGTCTAGCAGGTTCTCTTCCTCCTCCTCTGCTTTAATTCTGGATAAATTACGTCAAGGCATAACATACTATAGCGACATCACCAGATAGGCAGATACAACTTTAAGATTTGCTGCATAGTGCGTTTGTGTGCAGTGGAAAGGATACAACTCCTGCAATGAGTGGATGTCTCTAGTTCTGTTTTGCATGTCATCCCTCTTTGAGCTTTGTTTTGCACTTTGTTTTGCTTTGTGCTTCTTGGTTAAAATCTGTGCAGAAACCACACCGTACATGTCACTCACAAACAAGACAGTGCAACAAATAACATAACCAACATGAAACGCAACAGAGGAGGATTCTTTTAAAGTATGTGAATTGAGTCTATTGACTACTTCTACTTCCAGCATATTATTGAACATGGTACTTAAACAGAAACAATGTCTGATTATCTTACCTCATGTTCAAATTGTTCCAAGGTGTCTATGCTGAGTTTGAGTCCATTTTTTGTGGTGCTGAAAGCCACCCATTCTGGTACAATGTCTTCTGCCTCCAGTCTGTTACAAATACATTGCTCCAACACTGCATGATTAAAGTAAAGAGTCAGAGAGAACATAATAATATTAATAATCTATCAAGAGTACAACTGACAAAACAATAACTATCAATCATATCAAATTGAATTAGTGGAACTATACATTTGTCAATGTGGTAATAAAACTAAAAATTAACATTGTGTGTGTTAACCTAACCACATTTACTTTTACCATTTACTTACTCTTGTCCAGAACCAAATCATCGTCGCATGCTATGTCGAATACGTCCAGTTCTGCCTTTAAACCTTCTGATGTGACCAATGACGCCATTGCTTTATGTAATATTTCGATTAGTTAGCCGGTTTAATGTCTTAAATGTCAGTCCAAGTGCTCGTAGGCTACAAAACAGCAGCTGAATGGAAGACAGCAGGAGATCAATGTTGTGATGGTCTCTTGCTAGTTAATAGCCTTTCCTCTCCGTCATAACAAAGCGATTCCCTTTACAAATGCTACAATTCTCAATTCCTGGAAAAGGCCATTCAAACAAAACAAGTAAACCATTCAATTCTGCATAATAACAAAACAATATAATATCTAAATCAATTTGCTGTCACTGTACTTTTCATTTTGCCGCGGGAAAAGTGCTCCCGTCCGTCGTTGGCGGCCGGAATTTGCGTCACAAAGCAAAACGTGACACTTCCTTTAGTGTTTTTTACGGCGACTGCCAATCTGCGTTAGGTGCATTATCACCACCTACTGCTCAGGAGTCGACATGGAACAGGGTCGACATGGAACTGATTTTATTAGATGGCTAGCCAAGGTGCCGGGCTGCCAGCATATACGTGAATGCACCGAAGCTAATGTGAATGTGACAATATAAACATACAATCTTGAACCTTGAATGACATGCATGACATGCTGAATTCACTCTTGCTACAGATAAAGTCCTGTGAACCAATATTCAGGCAATGCGCATTAGGACCTCCTCTCATCTATTCCAGTATTGTCTTTCTAAGTTACTATTCCTTTTCCCCCCTTTTTTTTTCTTTTTTACAAAACAATAGAGCAGAAGGGATGATTTGGAATGGTATGTAACATAATTAAATTGAACTCTGTAGGGTAGAGATAGTGCCATCTACTGCCCATTTTGGAAATGGAAATTACCTGATATGTTCTTATGTTATCCTTTTTGTAAATAAATGTATTATTTTACATCTAACACAGTGTTGTGTGTCCCTCTTCATGTTGCAACCTTTGAGGTGGTTAACAGTATAGAAAAAATGCTAGTGTACATTTTGCTATTCTAATTCATGACATCTTGACTGTGTACACCGACTGTGTTGCATATTACAATATATTGTACACCAACTCACCAAACTGGCCTTGAGCATAGGCTATCATGTGAATACCAATCTGGACCAACTGGTTTCCACATTACACAAAAGTCAACCAGTGTTACATATACTTAAACACTGCAATAAACTGTGTTCTTAACTTTTGTATTAACTTTTTCCCAGGACGAAATACAATAATAAATAAACCTAAATGAAGTTCTAAATGAAGACTGTGTGAAAAAACTATAGCCCACAAAGTTCAGTTAAACACATAGGCCTATCTATATCCAACTTATCTTACATTGCTGTTGAATTTTTGTCTGTTAAACAGGCAATTCATTAATAAGAATGGCATTCACTGTAATGCATGAAAATAGTTTCAAAAAGGAATTGCCTCCATTGCATTCACTGTAAAACACATTCAAGAACTGATCATATGGAAACACAGGGATTCTTAGATTTCTCTCCTGGTTGGAGTGCTGTTATCAGGAGGTGTGTCCATCTGTTGAAGTAATAAAAGTAGTAAAATACTATGGATACAAATAAAGCTCATATGTTTCCAGGGTTGGCTGATACTGGATGACTGAGCGCAACCAACCACTCACCTGTGTCAAGTAGCACTTTTTCCTGGGAACGAGTTTACATGATATGACCTTCCTCAGTGTATCATGCAGTGATGTTGACAACTCATGTGTGTCATGAACCTGGGAGCAGATATGTCACACCCGTTTACTCTTTAGCACACATATCCCGAAACAATTTCATTTATCAGTCTGTGTTGGTTAAGTACTGATTAAGAGTAAAACTACATAATTTGGCATTTTGTTTTCACTGTTCAGTTTCAAAATATGCTTACATTCATAACAACATATCGGTAGATTATGACTCTATATTAATGTCAAAAATAGTCAAAATCTTTCACAAATAGTGAAAATAGCAGATCATCTACAAGCTCACAAGGATCGCATCGAAAGGTCGTACAGCTAAAATGCTTGTCATAATTGTGAAGACAATTTAAAAGGAATAACAGAATTCCACACTCAGGCCCTCATTTATCAATGGAGGGTAAAATCTGCCTCAAATTAGAGCGTCGGTTTGGCATTTATGAAGTGATCGCACTTCAGCTGATCCTTGCTTAATTTCAGCCCTAGTGTTGATAAATGTGACGGCTGAAATAAATCTAGCAAGCCCTATGAAATCAAGCCTCGCCCTCGTTTTTGCAACATGAACAACACACACGCACACACACTGACACACACACACCGAGCAGGCACACTGTCGCGCGTGGACGCGCACGTCCCCTGCTGCGCGCAGCTTAAAAAACTGGTTTTTAGACAGCTGGTGGATGGAAAAGAAGCTCCACCTCCGCGCCCGACTGACACCACGGACAGCTTCACAGACACGCTCTCCTCGGTCCGTCGGGCGCGGAGGTGGAGCTTCTTTTCCATCCACCAGCTGTCTAAAAACTGTGTGCAGCTGTTGTGCGCAGCCGAAACAGTGCGCTACCACGCGCGACAGTGTGCCTCCGGGGACAGCTGCAGCAGTCTACTCTGCACTCTCCAACGTCTCTCCATGTCATGAAAATATTCCAGCAGACTGAGCAGAGGTAGTGCAAATCCTCGCATGTATGCGTTCATGCAAAATGCTGTTTAAATGGCTTAAAGCGTCTAACTTAACATTGTTTTTAATTGTGCGATTTTAATTGCATGTACACTTGGAAATATCTTACCAATTTCATATGACATGCCTTTACAAAATATAATTTTTTTCACGTGTATAATATGTATTAGTTTTATGTACATACATTTAGAACTAAGTGAATACATAGGTTTAGATGCCTGTGACAGCCTGTCAGCTGGTCAGACAATGCTGCTCCGCTTGTCTACGACAGAAAAACAGGTGAGGACAAAGCCTACGACAGCTCCCGACCTGACGTGATAATTATTTGGAAGCAACAAAATTGTGGCGATTTCGGCGCGCGCCCATATTTTGGCGTACGCCGCGTTGATAAATGAGAGATTCCATCTAAATCTTTAAGCATAGAATATATGTATGCTGCATTATGCTGCTGTGTCCCTACATACCCTCATACTGTCCAGACAGGCACTCCTGAAGTCCACATTACTGCTGCTGCTCACAATAGAGATGACAGAACTCACAATCACCTCACGAGCTGAGCACAGCTTCTCTTGGGCCTGACACATCATATCGTAAAAACACAAATAAGTCTAAAGTGCATTATATACGGTACTATAACAAGGCAATATTTAACATGTAACATTTTTGGCTTTATTGTGTCTCTGATGTGGCTTACCTTGTGTCTCCGTCTCTGGACTTGAAATGTATTCTTTAGCTGTGTCTGCAGTGCTGTTGTTACTGCCTGTTTGTTGTGACTCAAAATGTCCTCCAGGTGTCGCTCTAACAACTCCTCTGTGGCTGCAGGAGGGTTACAAATGTTATCAATACATTAATTCCTGATGGGTACTACTGACTGGCAGGTGTGTTCTGCTGAGATCATTGCAACATTGAAAATCTGTTAGTTATGTTAATGATTTAATGGTACAAAAAGGCTGTGGTGCTATGTACTATCAGGGTATTGACTATGTATATGTAGTTGAGGGCTCTACTTTTTCATCTCAAGTTCATAGTCAATTGTCCTCCTCTTCTGTTGTTTTGAGTTTTGATAATTATGTGAAAACCAATGAACCATTATATACATAATGGCTTATAATTTGTTCTTGGAAACCCATACACAAACATAGCCTATAGAGCCTATATATGGTTCCTAAAAACATCTCAAAGTATGAATTATGAAATCATGGCCCACTGAGGACGACGTAGAGAGAGAGTGCACAGAGGCAATGGGTTCCAGCTGTATCCAGCTGTGACTCACCCATAACATCAGAGAGCTGAATGGTGAAAGGGTCACTGTGTTGCAGGAAGAGAAATAGCGTGAGACTCTGCTTTATAGCGGCAATGCTCCATTCTGGCTCCAACTCTTCTCTGTTTTCATGCTCCACACTGTATACAGTGCCACTGCTGTGCACAAGATCTACAGCACACATTACATATTACATTTTCAAAGTAGAGAAGAAGATGAGAAACAGAAGAAAATAAGTGTCCAGTATGATGGCATCTGGTTTCGAGAGTAAGTAAACTTTGGAGGCATTTTGGTAAATACTGCATTTGTGCAATACTTTGTTATTGAAAGTCTTTGACATGTTGTAATTACCAGCAGTCTTTCTTTTGGAAAGGCATTGAGCTGTATAACAAACAAGCATTTTTATGTGACATTTGATTTCACTGAATGTCACTCATTGATTGTCTTCTGGACGACACCATAAAGCATTACACTCGTTTACAATAGGGTCCACCATTTTCAATTCATCTGAACATTTAGACATACAAATACATACACTTATATAACAAAAAAACAGGAAATCATCAAAAAGGAGTTAACAAAAACTAAACTAAAAACACAATCTAGATGTGAGAAGAATAAACATATAACCAATAAACATAAAACAAGTAAGACTTTAGAAAATATACACTCGTATGTGCATGCATGTGAAGGTGGAGGGTTACCTGTGAAGGTGGAGCAGTGGAGGCCACTCAATCCCAGGTCCTGGCAGTCAAGACTAGTGGGCAGGTCATTGAGGAAAGCTGAGGGACCCAGGAGTGGCAAGTTACTGGGGCTGTAAACCAACACCTGGTCACATATACAATCAAGGAAGATAATATATATCTACAGTATTTTTGCATATGTCAAATTATACACACTATTATGATATATGATACGTCCATCTCATATCGTAATACAAAAGGTAAAGGATATTTTTATGTGTGTAAGCCGAGTTGCCAGGTTGGGGTATGGCAGCACACAGGGGCTGAATATGGTGAGTGGCTGGAGGCTGAGCTCTCCAAAGAGGCCTCTGTCCATGGCTTCAGTGGGGATAGTGATTGGCAACTTGGCTCCAAGGTCAGGGTGCCCTCCCTGACAGCAGACTCTTTCTCCTATGCACGCTGGCAGCCTGCAAACAACCGGAAGGAAGGAATAAGTTCAAGGGGCATCTTGAGGGCTCAACCACTTATTGTGCATACTGAAAACATTGTAGGTCTGCATTTGAAGCAAGACCTGTGCCACGTCATTCGCTCCTGTCTCCCTCCACTGTGTTGTCTAATAACGCAGGGATGGCTAAACAACATCCTGTTTTGGTATTTCACATCCTTGAATAAATAAAAAGGAACAAAGTGCGCACGCACGCACGCACACACACACACACACACACACACACACACACACACACACACACACACACACACACACACACACACACACACACACACACACACACACACACACACACACACAACTCACTGTGCACTGCAGGTGACATCCAAGATCATTGCTGACTGGTCATTCAACATAACTTTGCTCTGTATTTTCCCACTGCAAGCACACATGGAAAACAATAACATGGCAAAATATTTATAATACAATACAATACTGCTGTAAGTCGGGAAGACCCGGAGGCAGCCGGAGGAAAGCAGTGTGCCTGCCAAAGCGTTGTCTAATCTCTCTTGTCTGCTAATTCTTTCCTACTCAGTCTGTGTCTCATAGGAGGGCTTTGGGCAGTTCGGACAACCGTCCACCATTGACATCATCATTAGGCTTATTCTTTTTAAACAAGATTAGTTTTAAAATATATTTAGATTTTTATTATCGTGAGAACGATGGCTTCAACTTTTGCATTGCAACTTTTCAGGAAAAGAAAGCCTGCCGTTTCTATTAGCTTGGATTCACCATCGATGATGTCACTAGTGGACGGGTTTCTGAACTGCCCACAGCCTTCCTATGAGACACAGACTGAGTAGGAAATAATGGTGGTATTTTATCATGAACATTAGTTAGGACCAATTATAGGAAGAGAAGTTGAAAAGTGGTCCTTTAAGAACCCTACCACAGCCACGTATCGAACCCGGGTCGCTGCGGCGGTGGGTTGAGTATTTTACATCTATGACACATATTTTCCATTTAGTAAATGAGTCCTACATTACATGTTTCTATATTTTGAACCTATATTACGTTTCGTTTCTTGTTGTAAATCCAAATTGGGGACGAGAAAGGCATACCTAAATATTCGTTCACATTTCTCCTCATCCGTGTCCATTTTGAGGTGGATATTCACCTGTGAAAAGATGAGAAGAGGCAACTTTCAGATGACAATCTCTTGGTTATAATATTTTGACTAATGATGGATGACCAACTAAAATTTGTCCTTCCTCACCCCTGCGTTTACCAGACTAAGCCCATGTAAAAAATCCTCTGCAAACAAACGCCACCCTGGACTGAACGGTGTACCCACTCTGGACTAGGGATACAGAAAAGGAAAAAAGTAAATTACAGAATACAGACACAGGTTGATCACACCCTCCATCATTATATAAAATATTTTCAATTGATTTCACTCAAATTACAGTAGTTCCAACATGTCAAATCATTAATGATTTGATTTAAATGATTATTGAAGAGGGAAATTCTCTTAATTGTTCACAAGGCATAAACAAGGGAACTTATATTATTAAATCATGCAAAAATACTTCTGCCAAGTGGTCACCTGAAGGGAGAGCAGGAAGTGGGGGGGACCATACATGTCAGTGAAGCCACGCAGTTCCTGAATGCCAGGCTCTGGGGCAGAGCACAGGACAGTAGAAGGAAACAGGCTTTGATACAAGTCTGTTTGGACCAACACAGGCAGAGGGCAGAGTGAGTGGACGAAAATATGTACAGTATAGGCTGTGTGTGCGTGCATGTGTTTGTGTACCTGGTTGGACTTCATCCAATAGTATATCTGCGCACCATGGACCTGCAGCTGCAACTGTAAACACAGTCAGAGATGACACCACAGGCAGTATACACATTTTGAGCTTTGGAAAGGCAGGTTGTATCTTGATTTCGAGTGGTGCAACCACTCCTATAGATAGCTATGTGTGTGGCTGGGTCCCTGGGTACCAGCAAGGGCAGAATCCACGGGTCTGTCCCCGTGTCTGAGCACGAAAATAGCGTTATAGCGTTTGTTCACCACCAAGTGTCACTGTTACACTAACACACGACACACACACACAGGCCATGGAAAAGAACTTGAGATAAATTAAATTTGACTAATTATGGCCAAAATAGCACAACATTTTTGTTGCCAGTTAGTCCTACCGATAATCTACAACTTTGAAGCAGTTTTGTTTTTGTTTCAAACCGTGGAATTAACAAGCAGGAGCTGTGCTGTTTTAAGAATTAAGACACAGTTGGAATTATGTCAGACTATACACTCTGTGGTTGTCATTGTTACTGTAAGTGTGATATCATATACAGACAGTAATTGTTTACCAGTACAGTGGTGATTTTCAGCTCTAGACCACAAGAGCACCAACAACCCTCCTGCTGCTGAGGAACCCTGACCAGCTGGCACCTCTCTCTGCTTCCTTAACAGCATCAGCCATTGTACAATCTATACAAAATAAAAAATAAAATGACAATAAAGATGACTCTGTCCCTCTGATAATGGTGGGTTATTTTCGTTACTTGCAACATTGGAATGCTACTACGATTTGATTACCGTAATTCCTTGTGAACTGACTTGAACTGATTTCCTTGAAAATGCCTGCGGCCTCCTAATTATAAATTGTTTCCTGCCTGCAACTAATTGCATTTAGGCACGGGCCGCACGGGCTATACTACTGCTTATATGTTCAGTTCTCTTTCAGACATTTGGTTAGACTAATAATAATTGCTAGCTATAGTGTACAACGGTATAAAGGAAGTCGTAAAACTTGCCTTATGTATTTCTCTCAGCATCTTCAATGTCGTTCTGTTGATGAGTTGCTGTTGAACAGCGGTTGGTTCCTGCTTTGCGCCAGATTATTTTTCCCCTTCTTCCCCCAAAAGCCAAATGTATGTTCCGTAGTACGACGGTGTGTCGCTTGCTGTTCCTTCCAGAGTGCAGCCAATCAATCATTTTATGAATCATAAAATAGTTTTTATGGAATCATACATTCACTCACCACAGTGACCACACCAAATTGGATTATTTTCCTTTTTTGGAATTTGATGGTTATCTAAATTCCAAACAAGTAACAACATATAATCAACGTATAGCGTGGGTTTAATTAGGCCAGGCATAGCAGGCCTACCCCACGTAATAAAAAAACTATCACATAAAGTAATTCGTCTCAGGGATTGACAGCCACACGTATCATTTCATATTTCATTGACCATTGCAGGACCCTAGGCCTAGAGCTGGCTGGTGCTTTTATTTGGAATCAGGCTCAGATGTTTGTTCACCAACAGCGGTCTTCCTCCTGTCTCTCCAGCTCTTTAATAAACAAAAATGCATTTTCAGGGGGTACCAATTTTATCCAATCAGGAGAGAGCTACAGGTCGGATAAACTATTGAAATTGGAAGTGATGACGCGGATGATCACAAGAAATGGGCAGACAAAATGAGCCATGGACAAAATTGAACCTGCATGGATGGATGCCCTCTTCTGGTTGATTGAAAATGTGCAACAATCCACCTGAAAATGTATTGTTTAGCTGGAAAAAGTCAAAATTCTAATACACACATTATAAGATGTGACTTTAATAACAATTTCAAATGCAGGCTTTCAATATGTGTTCGTGTTCCCATCAGTGTGTCGTGTCACGCCTCTATCTCCATATATGGTCACACCTCGTGACACATCACGCCACCATATATGGCCGTCTCCATATATGAAGATCACGACACTGACCTCATCAAACCCTGGATAGACATATATGGAGAAGACTGGATCACCAGAGACATCTAGATCTGCATGATGCCGGCCAGCAACTCTACATCTGACCTCAAACCCTTAGATCTCCATATGAAGCTGATCTGTTCTGACATTCCATGTTGATCTGACCTAATCAAACCCTGTACACTCAGACACGCTCCATATATGGCCAGTACAGAATTCAATCTATATGTTGATCTGAACCCCCATGCCAAAGCGACCGCGCTCGCCCAGCAGTCTCCCGCCACCCAGGCAGATGCTTGTACGCGAGTCCGCCCTCAGGCCAGGGCATCTTACTAGTAGATAGTTTAAACCTGGTACAGCTAACTGTCTGACATAATACCTCACTAATCTACACACACTTCCGAAGAGTGGGACAAAGTGTCCAAATTGTGCAGAAATCGTGCAGAATCACAATGATGATTAAGGGACCCAGCTCAAAGTTTTTGTCTCCACCAGGCCGAAGGCATGGGGGGAGAGTATGTTTTGCACTCCATCCGTCCGTCCGTCCGTCCGTGTGTGTGTCCGTCCGTGTGTGTGTGTGTGTGTGTCCGTCCGTTAACCCAGTCGATGCCAAATTTTGCACACACACTCCCTGGATGCCAACGATGAACCTCTGCCCCAAACTTTCCAGAACGGCCTGTTATAGCGCCACCAGGAGGCCGCTTTGTGCAAAACAAGTTTTTGCACAGTACACCTACAGATTTTGTCCAAACATCACGCAAATTGGTACACAGTCTCTCTAGAGCCATTCAACAAAACCAGTCTTTCAGATTTCTCAGACTCCATCCTGATTGG
This sequence comes from Protomyctophum parallelum, assembly GCF_964188405.1. Classification (NCBI taxonomy): domain Eukaryota; kingdom Metazoa; phylum Chordata; class Actinopteri; order Myctophiformes; family Myctophidae; genus Protomyctophum; species Protomyctophum parallelum. Next base: position 34,267,546 of record NC_139711.1, on the reverse strand, counting down.
TTAAGATTGGCTTCCAAAGTTCACAGGAGTGCTCAGTTTCAAACAAAATGCTGCAAATCATGAACACATCGCGTGATTTCCGTGAAATTGTGCACCCACATTCCCACTAGGCCGAGGACGAAATGCCACATGAACAATTTCAACTCAGCCTCAAGGTGGCGCTATAACTGGCCGAAAAGGGTTTTTACCTCTAACTGCACGGATCTGTGGATAACTTTGTATGCCAACTCCCTAGAGGCCAAGGAAAAACCTTTGCCTGGAATTTTTCACATCTGCTCTTTATAGCGCCACCAGGAGGCCGCTTTGTGCAAAACAAGTTTTTGCACAGTACACCTACAGATTTTGTCCAAACATCACGCAAATTGGTACACAGTCTCTCTAGAGCCATTCAACGAAACCAGTCTTTCAGATTTCTCAGACTCCATCCTGATTGGTTAAGATTGGCTTCCAAAGTTCACAGGAGTGCTCAGTTTCAAACAAAATGCTGCAAATCATGAACACATCGCGTGATTTCCGTGAAATTGTGCACCCACATTCCCACTAGGCCGAGGACGAAATGCCACATGAACAATTTCAACTCAGCCTCAAGGTGGCGCTATAACTGGCCGAAAAGTGTTTTTACCTCTAACTGCACGGATCTGTGGATAACTTTGTATGCCAACTCCCTAGAGGCCAAGGAAAAACCTTTGCCTGGAATTTTTCACATCTGCTCTTTATAGCGCCACCAGGAGGCCGCTTTGTGCAAAACAAGTTTTTGCACAGTACACCTACAGATTTTGTCCAAACATCGCGCAAATTGGTACACAGTCTCTCTAGAGCCATTCAACGAAACGGGTCTTTCAGATTTCTCAGACTCCATCCTGATTGGTTAAGATTGGCTTCCAAAGTTCACAGGAGTGCTCAGTTTCAAACAAAATGCCGCAAATCATGAACACATCGCGTGATTTCCGTGAAATTCTGCACGCACATTCCCACTAGGCCGAGGAAGAAATGCCACATGAACAATTTCAACTCAGCCTCAAGGTGGCGCTATAACTGGCCGAAAAGTGTTTTTACCTCTAACTGCACGGATCTGTGGATTTGTATGCCAACTCCCTAGTTTACTTTTGTTGCCCTTTTATCCAACCACCAGATGAAGGCAAGCTGCAATGTCCTACATTCCTATCCTGGTGGAGACCTGTGCCCAGAAGGGCACTTTTTCTAGTTAGATCTGTATCACATAGAAGATACACAATAGATAGACATTGGAAATTCGTTTGACATGGCAGTACAGCTTGCTCTGTGTTGTCGGTCCAGTTCAGCTTGATTGTTGTACAGTATTCTTGCTTGTAGTTGTTGATGTTCAGTGGTGCAATGTCTTGAGTGAACCACAAATTTTGACATTTTTCAATAAGGATAGGTTAAAATATGACTATTTATTAATGTTACGATAGCAGTTATTCATTTGTTGAAAAAAAAAAACCATTCAACATTTTTCAAAAGAGACCAAAATAATTAAAAAAATAGTTTATTGCAGAAGGCTGCCACATTAGTCATCATGCTCTCCAACTTCTTAAATTAAATCATTTCCCTTCTTTCTCAGACCACTCCTTGTATCCACCAGCGTAGTTACGAGCGCTGAAACAAAAGACAAAGGCACCGAATGTAGGAATCAAAACAAGAGCATCATGATAGTAAGTAGTAAGTACATATAAAAAAATGCAATAGGCAATTGTACTTCTGTGAGGAAATAGACCCTTAAATTGTCTTTCTTTTTCCATTTTGTCATAAAGATGAATGTACATTGCCTTATGTATTACATGTATGTACATTATGGCATTGCATAGAACTGTTTACTGTTACTGTTCCTTCTATACATTAACGACATGAAAGCAGCCTGTAACTGCAAATTGTTCTTGTTCACTTATGACTCAGCACTCCTGCTCTTGAGCGAGGATCAAATGCAGGTTGAGGAAGCTCTGAGTTGTAAAATCCATACTTGGCTTCCCGATAACATCTTGGTAAAACAGAATCGTTTTTTTTTCAGTCCAAACATTCCCTCAGTAATGTAATGCAAATTACAGTATGTCAAGGTCAGAGTTGACGATATCAAGAACAGAAGAGTTTACCTATTTGGGTAGTCTTGACAACAAAATGCCACTTTGACTACGCTTGTACCTCTTGGTTCTCCAACATCCTAATGTCCCTAAAGGCTATAAGCTTCAGACCTCCCAAATCAAACTGATTCGACTACTTCTTGGCCTGGGGCCCATGACCCCTAGCCTGGCTTGGCCAGCCTCATAGCGGGGATTCACTGAAGATACTTCCCAGAGGAAACATCAGTGAATCCTCGCTATGAGTCTGGCCGTGCCAGGCTACATGACCCCACCTATTTCCAACACATGCTAGTCTGGGATGGCTCAGGGTAGAAAACAGGGTTAAGCAATACAAGATAGTGGGGCTTTGCTCTCAATGCCCTGACGAACTACTTAAAAAAGTGAGTCACTCCCACAATAGTAGAGGAAGCAACAACAACAATCTGATGCCACCCACCTATAGATGGATCCACAGAGCGGCAATAATAACTGCGGTGTCAAGCTGCACAGTTTGGCACTGCAACTACGGTGCAGCGTTCTGTGGATTTGTCTATAGAACAAACTTGGGAAAATTGTCTTTCAAATACTCTGATGCCCTGACACCATGTGACATGTTGTGAATCGATTGGTTATTTTCACTACTTTTGTGTGTGCCACGGTTTTATGTACCGTATGTGACAAGTCTTTAAAAAAATCGATTTGTATTTAAAAAAATGTCAGTTATCGATATTATAACTGCTTAGAAAATAATCAATTGTTGTAACCCTATGTGACTGAACCACAGGAACGAATGCAAAGGAAGTAACCTGACCAATTCACAAACCTTAGAGGTTCTTCTTGACATTCATTCTGTAGTTATATAATGAATTGTAAATACTATTTGGTGACGAGAACCATGCCCACAATGTATACTGTCTGGTACATGTCAGCGAGGCTCTGAGAGAAGCAGCAGAAATTGTATTGCTTCAACTGACTACTGTGACCATCAGTAGTAATGATTACATATCCACAACAAGTCATCCTTTATGCTGTGTCTGTCCACCAAAGTGTTTATTCCCAGCTGAATATGCCAGGCACACCACTTAAACACACTTCCAAACGCCTGAGTTGAAAATATTACTGCTCTCAGCAAGCAGATAAAAAACAGACGCTCAGCATTGCAGTCAGCACCTCATAACGCTGCTGGAGTTTCCAAAAACACACCCATTGGAAACAATTAAAAACATACGCTTTGCATAGTAAAAACAACATCTTGGTGTACATGGTGCGTTGTGTGAAACTTCTACTATTATTATGTAAAGTAATTAATTCATATACTGTATTTACTTCTGGAATCCCTGTGCATGTGCCTTGTCTGTGGCCATCCCCCCTCGTTTGCCCATCTGGCAATGGAAGATTAGTTCTGGTGCATCCAGCTGTGGCTTGGTCACCCCATATTTTGTCTTGAATTCTGCAGGGTCCAGTGCAAGAGCACTTTCCACTGTATCAACTAGGGAAGATAGGAAACACAATTAACATTAGAGTAAAGTATTCATGATTTGACCTACACTACTTTTAAGGGCTTTCATTCATGTAATACATTGCAGATGTGTATGTTTATAGTGTTCTAGAAGGAACATGCCAGGCAGCTTTAGTTTTAAAGCGAGAATCCGTAGGATTGCATTCGCATCACTCAGGATTCAAACCCGGTTCTCTAGTGAGGGAGGTCAGACATTTACCGCAAAAATCCATGGCGGAATTCCTGCTTGTCCAGAGTTATTGGGCTCTGTACTTGTCAACCAGTACCGTATGCGTCCTACCCTGAGCCTGAGTCTACATTACACAGTGGAAGAATAAGGAGACCATCTCCAACCACTGCAGATGTGGTAGTTATGTTCTATTCACATACTCTCAAGGGTTGACACTTGGGGACAGCCCGGGACACTAAGGTCTCAAAGGCACTTTCCATCAGGTCATGCTGCATACGGGTGTGCACTGTGCATACGACGTACACATTTTGTGAGTGTCCTTGTTTAGTTTACTTTAGTGTACTAGTCCCCGTCATGCATGCTTGTTTACATATTACTGTTTAAACTTTAGAGGGATGCTGAACTTTGGTAGAACTCAGGGCTGTATACAGTGCGTGAGGACGTTTGATAGTGTTTATGGACAGATCTTTCTCACATTGTGTGAATAGCAAACAAAAGAAGGTTGCTTCTCTCAGGATGACGCAAATTAACATACTTCAGTTCCAATAAAGAGCATGACACTGATGCTGCACAGTTTATAGCTATTGCTAATGTTCAACTCTTGTTCCTAGTTGGGCTTTACAAATATGTATGCTTTCATTGCCATTTGCCATAAAGCCACAATACACTAGAACAGGGCCAGGGTAAGCAACCTTAGGCACACAGGTGCTGCAAACATTGGTGCAGCTGAGGGTGATCACTGGCATACTGGCATAAGTGTGAGAGTTTTTTTCTTTTAAAATTAAATATTCAAAAGAAGGTTTAGTCAGTTACATAAAGTCCTCTTACATCAATATACAAATTACATTCTGCACATAATTCTACATTCATTCAAACTCCAAACTCTGATCTGGGAGATCATAGTTGGGTTTATGGCTCTCTAGTCTAATGATCCTGATGTGAAAGAAAATATTTCTAAAGAAGAAGAATAAAACAAAGGTCATTATGTATATCCTATGGACAATCAAATTCAGTTGGACATTATAATTTTGACTATCAAGAAAATTAAAACATGGCACTTCATGTCAAAAAGTTGCCGAACCTTGCACTAGAGATACACTACTGATGTAAAGTACACTACAGATTATACAATATAGTTAATATGTAATATACCATACATGAATCATGTATGGTATATTACATACATCTGAATCATCAAAATAAAGATATATATATAATACAAAAACAAAAACAAAAAAGAATATGTTCCAATGTTTTCCACCTTTTCTCTGTATGTGTATGAGACCTGTGACTTTTCAACAACAAAAGAGAGAAACTAGAAGATATCAGAAAATTTGAAAATTCTCACAGCAATTTATTTGAGTGTAGATAAGCTAAACTCACCAGGGATGTGGATAGAACCTGGGATGCATCCTTTATCCACTTCTTCTTTAGAGCGAACATCAACCAACAGAAGACTCTGGCTCTTGTTCAGGAGTGCCTTAAGATCTGCATAGGAAATATCTGCTAGAAAAAGAAAAAAAACAATAAGACTAAACTAAAAGAAAAACTGAAATCCCAATAAACATTGCACACAATAAACCTCCTGGAAAAACCATCAATGGAACAAATTACACTTGAGTTCCAACCCTCACACTGTGGGCACTGGGTGGGCAGTTAGGCACCCTTCATCAATGTCCATTGATGTCCAATGTGAGCCCCACCAACACAAGCACCCACATTAGTATAATCACACACACATAGGCTACTGTATACACCAAATCTTACACCCTTCCACTGATATTCTTACTCCCTGTCCCTGCTGTCATACCCATTTTGTTTTGTCTCTTTGTTTTACTACAAATGTACAATTCTTATTTTTTCATTAATAAAAGGTTAATTAAAATTCAGGCTGAGCCACTGAGTGTTAGACTATGTTCTTTGTGCATGTGGGCTGACTGAGGGAGAGCGTATTGCAGGTATATTATATAGTTAGAGATGAGGATATTCATATCATCTGAAGAAAAGAAAGGCTTTTGGATTTTTTGCTTGAGAATGACATTTGAAGGAGATTCAGCTGTGGTTTTACTGTAGGCACCCGGCTAGGCTGTGATTATCTCTGTCATAAGGTTTCATTGTAAACAAACATACCGGTATTTAGAAAAACATGTTTTATTTATTTTGATAAGGGATAGTCATGTGAAATTTGCAAACCTGTATAATATTGTAACGATTTATTATGAAAGAATAGCCATGGTTCACATGACGCTCGTACTTCATAATCATGACAGACTCATGTTTCAGGGCTACTCACGAGGTGCCTACCTTGAGTCAAATGTGCTGAACACAAGAAGAAAAAGAAAATGCTCACATGGCAACCATCTCTCATGGGGCACATAACATTCCATTCCAGAAGATTGCTTTGCCATGTGAGTACTCACATTCCCTTTTAGGGCAAACATTGCAAGTGTGTGCAATTCCCATAATTACCTTTGATATAGTGTGGCATGCAGACAGTCCAATTATGATTGGCCAGGTTTTAATTTCCTACATAATACACCACTTGCATGGTAGTGTAATGCTGTACAAAGACTAAATAAACCATTTTAACCGACCCTGCTACTTAACTTAGCACGTATATACATGTATATGACTATATGTAAACAAAAGAAAAATCAAGTTGACATTAGACACAATTGGCAGGTGACATTTGTAATGCTCTCCTGATGTGTCATCCTGCCTCTGAGTCTATAGCTATGTTCTTCACGGGGGATGAAAGATAAAGGTAGTGACAAATTTGACAATCCCCCCATCTCCCAACTAACCCGATCTAGTCCAAGATGTCAGGCACAGCAGTCAAGAGAGTCAGAGACTATTCATTTTGTGCGAAGTCATTCATTGCTGTATTACAACAGTACTAAACCTTGCCAGACCAACTGAAGACCATTTCGAGGAGGAACACATTCAGATAAACTATCATGTTATTTGTATAATTTGTGGACATTACAGAGATAGTGTAGTTTACAACTGGTTGAACTGGAATACACAATAATTGTCAATGCGGAGCTATAGCCTGCAGGCACACGGTAATGAGAATGCTACTGTAATAGCCTAACTCCTTTAGCGACTGTTGAACAAATATCGTCTTGTTAACATTTTACACAGGTACCAACAAACAAACAACAATATACCGTTGAGGATGGACTGGTTGGGTATCTCAGACATAAAACTAGACGAACGTGGACGTGGTACAATACAACGAAACCGATCCATACAGTATACTGACTATACAATATAATATGAAAAGCTCACCTGCGTTTGCCATTGTGACTATTGTGTAGTATGAAGGTAATCATTGACACTTGACAGTACCCACTACCCAGTAGGCCTACCGGCGGTAATTTATAAAACAACCCTTCATTGTTTGCTCGCCAGCTACTTCCTATTTCCAGTTTTCCACCTAGGGCTTCAAAATAAAAGTTAATTTATTATTATTATTGTTATTATTGAAAACTACATTCAAAACAAAATGCACTTATTTTTGTAACTTTTAGTTTATTACAAAAGTTTGGGCAGATTAATATTTACATCCATCTGTCATAGCATTAGTATCCTTATCATAATCATAAATCTACAGATGTTAATTTGCCAGCAAATAAACCTGTAGTTTCATTTAGTTCAAAATAGTTCATATAGCACATTATTTTAGCATTAACAAAAATCAAATGTTCTTATGTCAACTATACAATAATTGTATATTATTCGATGTACAAAAATAATGTAAACAACTTTCGCATTGTGCCGCTGGACACAACACAATCCTAATACAATATTGTTACACAACCGGTAGTTAGTGACCCGTCAATAGATGTTAATAGGGCCTATATCGGGTCTGATGTCTTGTACAGTAGGCATGATTTGAATCCCAATGTCAGCACTTCTACACCACAGTTTCTTTTTTATAGCCATTTAGCTTTGTCTCACATTAGCCTGCAGTCGTTTCCCGCATCCTCTCTGGGCTTGACAGTGCAATTAATAAGTGGCTTCTCCATTACAGCTCACAGAGGTCCTTCTGTGCTGTAAGAAGGGTTCCCCAGTCCATTGGGAGTGTCTGATGTTGTTTTTCTACATGCCTTACGCTTCCAGAGGATGACAGCGGCTAGGGAGAGGAGTATGATGAAGGCCACCCCTCCTCCTATGACCCAAGCCATCACTCCATGGCTGGATGATTCTGCAGGCTCATACTGCATGCAAGAGGACTCTGAAGGAACACTGTGTCCTGCCTTGTTCACTGCCTCTACGCACACATTGTCCCCAACGTCCAGGGGCTCTACCAGGCCCCTCCGCAATGCCTCCCCGAAATCCAGGGCTGCCCTCCCCTCAACCACCACTCTGTACTTGGTTACCACCGAGGACGGGGCACACCACTGGACCTCTACCTTGCCTCTGACGAGGACTAGCCCCTTGAGCAGTGGAGCGTGAGGCCGCTGGTCAGCTCGGCTGACGCCAGGACAGAGGCACCCAGTTTGCTCTGAGAGCTGCGTACAAGGCTGCTGATCTTCCATGCAAGGGTTGTATTTGCAGGGCTTGGGGGGTTCTTGGTGGAGGAAGAATGTAGATTTTGTAATGGAAGGCACACTTGTAGGGGAGCTGTGGTCATCGTCGTCATAGTCTTTGTAGTCATCGTCTGGGCCCTCGTTAATGATCAAAATCCGTGGACGGGTGACAGGGGGGGAAGTGGGTATGGCATGGGCACAGAGAAGGGATGAAGAAGGATGGAGGAAGGAGGTAGGGGTCAGCAGCAGTATAAGCACAGCCAGATTCCAGTGAAGTGACATGATCTCTGTGAAAATAAATGACAAAAGTTGATTCTTAGATATTTGTAAGAAGATAGATAGTGCATCAGTATCAAGATATAATGACCAAAAATGGGTAAACTGTGGCTGCAATATTTTATTTATAATGCACTTTTCATCTGTAACGTATGTCTGTCTGTCTGTATGTATGTATGCCTTTCCTTCTCATATGTCGAGAACCGTTCGTTTAAATGATGAACGAAGTGAAGTGTGAAGTTGATTGTTGGTTCTCTCCAGAACATGCGTTCCAAATGATGGCAAATCCCCGAACAGCCACTACACCCGTTAAAGCAAATCTCAAAGTGAAGAAAATAACAGAATGATACTCATTGTTTGTTACTTCAGTGTTTGCGTTGCGTCACGTGTCATATGTGAATGCCAAAAGAACCCAACTTCTTTGTGTTATGAAGAAATCAGTGAAGCATAAAGATAAGAAGAAACAAAAGCAGCACACAATAAAATCCCCAGTGCTGAGACCATATCAATGTATAAATATGGACACTTGGGACCATTTGGTTGGTGTGGCAACAGTAGTGATTCTGACTATAACACACTAAACACAGACATTGTGTACTACTCTACACAACGTGTAGGCTTTAGAAAAGAAAGAAAATCTTAGATTATCTATACATATCTGTAAAATTTGCAGTGACAATTATGTTAATGCAGCTAATGTTTTTGTTACTATACGTAGCTGAAGTACAAAGTCAGGGAAATTATTATTGTGAGAATTGTTGATCATTGTTGGCAAACCAGACAGATTTGATGAGAATATAAACTGTCTGGTTCTATTTCCTAAACTGATCAAAATATTTTCTTTCTCTCCATTTAGAGTTAAAGATTTGTTGCCACAGTTTTTTGGTTGTGATCAAAGATCACAGAGTCACAGACCATTTGAGGAGTTAGGAGTCAAATTAAGGATTTGACAAGGTATCTATATCTAACCATGGATCTAACCATAGCATACATTGATTTTATGAAGTAAAGCAAACAAATCAGCAAAATGTCTTACTGTACCTGATGAATGGGTATATGGTTTCTGTGTCTCCTTCTGTGCACTGCTCGCACTCTGTCTCTGTCCCCATGCACTGTTGCTTGCTCGCTCTCCTCGTCTCACTGTTTTTGTTCCCATCAAAACTTTCCCCTCCTCCTCAACACCCCTTCATTTCTCCCCTCTGTGCCTCTCTCTCTCTCTCTCTCGCTCTCTCTCTCTCTCTCTCTCCAGTCTCCACCTCTCTCTCCAGTCTCCAGTTCTCTTTTGTCTCTGTCACAGTCCCCTACACCCACCCTCCCATGATTGCTCATTGCTCATTGCTTCTTTAGTGTGTGTGCGTGTGTGTGTGAGTGTGTGTGTGTGTGTGTGTGTGTGTGTGTGTGTGTGTGTGTGTGTGTGTGTGTGTGTGTGTGTGTGTGTGTGTGTGTGTGTGTGTGTCTGTGTGAGAGAGAGAGAGAGAGAGAGAGAGAGAGAGAGAGAATAGGGACTTTTTGTGCGCTGGCTGGCAAGTTAACTTCTTTATAAACAAGACAGGCTTGTGCCTACAGGCTTAAGTATGTTTCTCATAAGTTGTTGACAATGATGGTGTCTGGTTTAGATTTTAAGACCTGTTAAAATTCTCCACTGCATTCAGTGGTTGTTTGTGGTATGTACGTGGTGTATAAAGAATAAGAGGCTCATGTAACAGCATTTTATTCACTTGACTCACGCGCATATGTAAGCTCTCTAAGCTTGTGTGTTTGTGTCCTAGGAATGCATGCGGCATGTTTATTATCGTCTTCCATCCACTTTGAACCCCACCGTGAAGGGGAAAGGGGGGGAAACATTTTCTGAACCTCTTAATCCCTTATAAGGGACAAACCTGGCAAAGTGGACAAGTCATTGCATGCCACCGCTATACCCACACTGCAGCAAGGAGAACAGGAGGATCATGATGAGAGTCACCTCCTGTTCTGTATTCCATTCATCAAAACAAACTTCACATCTCAACAGATTTAAGCAACTTCCTGCCACTGAAACCTGAAGCTCATCGTACCTTTTAAGATCAGGTGTCATGATTGTGTAACCAGATCTGCATGACTTCTGTCCGTTCTTATTTCAACACAGACTTGTTCCCCCCTTTTTGTTTGTTAACCAATTCTACACACAAGTTGGGTGTGCTTAAGATGAAATCAATCAGGTTAAGTTAACAGAAAGTGACTAAGTCATTTAAGATAGTTTCTGTGATATAAGCTGTCTGAGTTTTAGTTCATGCTCCGCCCATGATGTTCCTTATTAGTTTTTATGCATTTAAATTCATAATAGTACACCATTACCATATTTTTGTGTTGTGTGTACAATGCAATCCTGTACATAAACACTGCCCGATGCATGTGTAATTGGTTAAAACATCTCAATAACATATCTTACTACACAATAATAACTAGAAAAAGTGCCCTTCTGGGCACAGGTCTCCACCAGGATTTCTTCCTCAGCCTAGTGGGAATATGCGTGCACAGTTTCATCGCAATCGGACGCTGCGTTGAGGAGTTGTGGCGATTTGTACAAAGCGGGCTACTCCTGAAAACTGTAGGAGCCAATCGTGGCCAATCAGGATGGAATATGAGAAATCAAACAAACCTGTCTTGATCACATGACTATGGAGATCATGTGTACCGATTTGCGTGAAATTTGGATAAAATCTGAAGGAGTAATAATAGAAAATGTGTTTTACATATGTCGGCCTCCTGGTGGCGCTATAAAGAGCAGATGTGAAAAATTCCAGGCAAAGGTTTTTCCTTGGCCTCTAGGGAGTTGGCATACAAAGTTATCCACAGATCCGTGCAGTTAGAGGTAAAAACACTTTTCGGCCAGTTATAGCGCCACCTTGAGGCTGAGTTGAAATTGTTCATGTGGCATTTCGTCCTCGGCCTAGTGGGAATGTGGGTGCACAATTTCACGGAAATCATGCGATGTGTTCATGATTTGCAGCATTTTGTTTGAAACTGAGCACTCCTGTGAACTTTGGAAGCCAATCTCAACCAATCAGGATGGAGTCTGAGAAATCTGAAAGACCGGTTTCATTGAATGGCTCTAGAGAGACTGTGTACCAATTTGCGTGATGTTTGGACAAAATCTGTAGGTGTACTGTGCAAAAACTTGTTTTGCACAAAGCGGCCTCCTGGTGGCGCTATAACAGGCCGTTCTGTAAAGTTTGGGGCAGAGGTTCATCGTTGGCATCCAGGGAGTGTGTTTGCAAAATTTGGCATCGACCGGGTTAACGGTGGCCGAGATTAAGCTGCTCACGGACACACACGGATGGACACACACACGGACACACGGACGGACGGAGTGCAAAACATACTCTCCCCCCATGCCTTCGGCCTGGTGGAGACAATAATAATACACTTTAGTTACATAACATCTTTCTTAAACAAAGTGCAGAATACAGTGTGAAACAAAACAACAATCCAAACACCTGAAACATCCAGAATGATGAAAGTAAAGCATAGATCAAATAAAAATAAAAACAGGCAGTAAACCAATCAAAACAATAAATTATAATAATACATTTTATACCTGCCTAAACAAGTGGGTTTTGAGGTGGGTTTGAAAAAATGGTGATAGAGTCAGGAGGCCGGGTGGGAATGTTGACGTGGACAAGGTCAGACCGGTATGGGGGGGCCGAGGTTATGAATAGCCTTGAATGTATGGAGGAGGATCTTGTAGTCAATGCAGTATTTGATGGCAAGCCAGTGGAGTTGGTGTAAAACAGGGGTGATGTGACTGATGACAGGGGTTCTGGTGATTATGCTGGCAGCAGCGTTCTGGACCAGTTGAAACTTATGGAGGAGTTTGTGGGGGAAACCAAAAAGGAGGGAATTACAATAATCCAAGCAGGAGGTGACGAGAGAGTGAACCAGTCCAGGATTGCGACACTGTTGGGAGTGAGTGAGGGGCAGAGGCGGTTGATATTTCTGAGGTGGAAGTAGGCGGACCGGATGGTGTTGTTGATATAGGTACGGAAAGATAGGGTGCTGTCAAGGACGACACCAGACTCTTAACCTGAGGGGTGGGGGAAACTGAGGAGTTGTCTATGGTGAGGGTAAAACTGGGTTGCTTGGTGAGTGTGGATTTGGAACCAATGAGGACTACCTCGGTTTCTCACTGTTGAGTTTATGTAACAGTAAGTATGTAACATTGTTAGATAGATAGATAATTCATGATTCTAATCATGTGGGCGTGGCAGTGATGAATCGGATGCATCTGACCTCTGTCCCTGAATGGAAAGAACATACACTCATACATTGGAGTTTTGTGATGACAATGATATTTAGTGTGGTGAATCAGTGTGGTATGAGCCTGGGAGTGTTAAGTGAATAATCTGGCCTCATTGAAACTGTGGAGTCGATACATTGTCATATGCTGTTTGTATTATTAGTGAGTTCATACTTTTGTGTATGACAAGAGGATTCACACGCGCACGCACACGCGCACGCACACACACACACACACACACACACACACACACACACACACACACACACACACACACACACACACACACACACACACACACACACACACACACACACACACACACACACACACACACACACCCCTAATGACTCATGGAATGTTCTCTTGTCAAGTACGGAGAACAGTCAAAACGTTCAGATCCATTCAGTCTGTCATATAACTAGCCTATCTGCGAGTGACGATTACATACATACGGTACTTGTTCACAGTGATACGTATTAGGTATGTAATGATGAGGTACATACACACATTTGGCTCAAATTAGCTCCCTGATATTTCTTTATTGCCTTTTTCAAGTATGTCTGGTTGTACCTTTATTGTGAAAACCCCAATCCAAAGAATATACAATGAATACCTGCCCTGTTAATCATTGATGAATGGTCGTCTGGTCTAGACACACATACCGTACTCTCAGGTGAAACCATGCAAGGGACAGGAGACAGGAAACATACCTGAGCTCAGATTACTATCATTGTTTTGTCTCCAATGGTTTTCCAGCGTGATCTGATCTCATATACAGGTGAATAAAGGTGAATAAATCAACCTTTCAACATTTTTGTCACAAAATAGGTCATGGACAACAACAACATGATGATGAAACATTTAGCTGCTCTCCGTCCACTTTTGTATGTGGGGTATACTGTTGATTTCTGAAACAAACTGTGGTTTTAATTAAGGGAGTAAGAGAGATAGAGAGAGAGAGAGAGAGAGAGAGAGAGAGAGAGTGTGTGTGTGTGTGTGTGTGTGTGTGTGTGTGTGTGTGTGTGTGTGTGTGTGTGTGTGTGTGTGTGGGGGGGGGGGGGGGGGGGGGGGGGGGGCATATAAAGATATGAGTCATAGCAGATGCCAGCCCACGGCAAACCTCCACTCCCAGCATCATGGCTTGTTAGAGCATGCTGGACATGATTCAGATTGTACTGTAATGCCCAAAGAAAGTCCTATGCTAAAGGCACTACGCAAGGAGGATGTTCAGACGTGTGCTTGATAAACTGAAGTACAAACTGTTCATTGAGTTCAGAAATAAATGATATTTATTATCATAGCCAATCTGTCACCTCAGCATATACAATAAATACTTAAATAAACAATCAAACGCTCAGCATACAGAGTAGACCACTGCTCTTGTTGCACAGTTGAAAAACGGTGCCTCTGCCTATCATCAACACGTGCTGTTGATTAGGGACCCATTAAATACCTTGGCAACTTGGCCTTGACCATGCCCTACATTGTGATGTAATCAATTACTACAAAATCAATAGACATCATATGGCTCTTACACAGATTATGTGCAGATCCATGTTCATATTGGTACTCTGAGAGCATGAAATGAGAAATGAGAAAAGATGGTTGCCCTGCCGCCCGGCGCCTGGGAGGTGGTTGGGTGTTGCCGCCTTGGAGTGGAGTGTGCGCTGGGTGCCTCTAGTATTGTCATTAATAATATTTGATATCTTACATGGTGGGCTCCATCTTATGCCATGCTTTATCCTCAAGTAATAAACATTTTCCATGAATTACGCATTTAGGAGCTTCCACTATGCGTAAACGTTATCTTGTGGCCACACAACCCACTATATTCATTTTGCCGACTCCTATATTTGCGGGTGGAGGCAAATTCTGTTTGATAAAAGAATGCGCTCCTGACTCTGAGACGGTGAGACCTGAGTTGGAGCTGCCTCGGCTTGAGTCATGTTGCACAACATTCACAGCTCAGAGGCCTCGTTCTGTCTTAATTCTCCACAAATCTCAGTGATTGGAATTTTACTATAATCAGCAGTGTCAATTCCTTGTGCTTATTGTGTTTAATTGTCAAAGAAGTTAGATTTGCACGAGTGAGGCTGTGTTGGAGCTACTGGACACAAAACAGGGACTTAGTCTGTGGCACAAGATAACACATCCTCCAGATTTTGTCCAAAAATCCTGCAAATCGTTACACAGCATCTCTATAGTCATGTGCTCAAGACCGATCTGTCCGATATTTCATATTCTATCCTAATTGGCTAACATTGGCTTTCAAAGTTTGCAGGATTGGTCCGTTTTGGGGGGGGAAAGCCTCAAATCATGAATGCAGCGTGCAATGTACGTGAAATCTTTCATGCACTTTCCTACTAGGCTGAGGAATATATCCCACCCTTTTCAACAGGTGGATTTTTTAATGTACCAAATAAGGTAAAACCAAATATGTTAATGCTTCACGTTATATCTGAACGAGATCTCATGACTGTCTCACACTTTAAGGTTTATTTTTGGTATTTATTTTTATTTCAGAAAGAGATAAAAGGCAGGAGAGATGGGGGCGTTAAGGTTATATGCGACAAAAGGTCTTATGTCGTATTCGTCGAACCCAGGCCAGCTGTGGGAAGGACTATAGCCTTATGTGGTATTCACGCTTACTCTGTGAGCAGTGGGCGTCTGTGTCAGCATTTAAAACATGTGTGGGCCCCCGGATATTGACCATATAAATTATGCAATTGCTCCACCTCCTTCCCTCGCCTTCCCACACCTCTCTCTGAGGAATTGAAAAATTCCTCTTCCAGCAGGAAGTAATATTGACTTCACCCCATGACCTCTGACACTCACTGAATTCATTCAACAGGAATCCTGGGGATGCCTTGTAATCAGACTCGTCAGAGTTGCTATATTTTTAGATCTAGCAGAATAGACAGAACGTGAAACATGATCATGTTAATTGTAAACAGACAGAGCAGTGAAGACTTGGGTCCATTCCCATGTGTGTCTGAGTCTATTGCAGTGGTTCTCAATCAGTGGTCTGGGGACCACCAGTGGTTCTTGAATGGGTTCCAGGTGGTCCCCAGCTAAATGATGGAGAGTTGGTAAACAAATGGACCCTTATGGATCTTTAACTCTTGTCTTGAGAGTGTAAAGTGGGTAAGGGTCCATTTGGTTCCATTTTACACTCTAAAGAGTTAAATTATTGTTAAACATCTGCATTACTTAATTTACTATGTAGGCCTATATAGCATATAACGGTAGAACACACCACTGACCACTGGTGGTTCTGCTGTTGGAAGAGGAATTCAATTTGTGTATTTGTGGATCCTTTCTTAAAGGTCACATCATTTCAGATAGTAGTGTGGTTCAATGTTGAAATGTCTTGCCATATACACAGTACACAGTACACACACAGACAGAGACACACGCGCGCCCACACAGTCAGTCACACATACACACACCGACACAATCTTTTACTAGTAAGAATGTTATTACTAATATCTTTAATTACCATTATGACTAGTGAGAAATTCTGAGAATGCAATTTTGACTCTGGGAAATGTGATTATAGATACCCCCCAGCGGCACCGCTCTATTACTAGAGCGGTGCCCATTGGAGCCTCTACAGCGGTGCCCGTTGGGCACTGGCCTACATGGTACGATGCAAGTTGGAAATGAATGACCCACCCATATATTATCCCTTTTATGCCCATATATGGAGTTCTTTGTCAGGCATGCCCAAATATGGAGTCTATGCAGACGTCAGAATGATGTCAGAACAGGCCAGCTCCATATATGAACACTGGGCAGGGGCCCTGTCCAGAGCCCGGGCAGAGGCCCTTTTGGGGCGGTTCTGGACAACAGTGGGTCCGACCGACTCGACACCGGGCACTGCACCCCCCTGTGGTGGGTTGGAACGTGTGTGTCGAATTTGAAGTCGGTGGGGCAAACGGTTCTCGAGTTATGTGGATTACAGACGTACAGTACGCACACACACACACACACACACACACACACACACACACACACACACACACACACACACACACACACACACACACACACACACACACACACACACACACACACAGAGACTTGGTGCATTTATAGTTAGATTAGCCAGGGAACCTTTTAAGAGACAACTAGCTAGAGGCCTAGCATTTTCCTGGTGCGTTGTACAGTGAAAACTGAAGCCAACATGAAAAAGAAATTCATGACCAGAAACATCACACACATTGCTCTTGCTCAGCAGCCACAGCTTTTATTTAAATTGACAGATGTTTCAGTCCCACTTGACCACTGTTGATGTCTGCGTTACATTGAGTTTTTAATACTGTAAACAATGTTTTATGAATTGATTTTTTTTTTAAATAAGATCTATTTTGGAGAGTTATACTGGAGATTAAACTGTGTTATAGATGCAATGCAAATCTGCAATTCCATAAGTCTCCTGGAAAATGCTAAACATAATGATAAACTTCTAAAAATCTTAATGTTGAAAAGGGCTTGGCATAATGCAGTTTCCCTCCATATTTGTTCTAATATTCATACAGTCCAATTGTTGAGTTTTGGCCCCACTCAGTGGTGACTATTTGCCAGTGTACACTTCTGGATATTTTGATCAAGACACAAATATCCCAGACCCTATCCCTAATTTAGGCAATCACAGGGGGATTGATTGATTGATTTAAATATTTATTAACAGTTTGCAGAATTACAATACATTTAAAGCACAAACTCAATACAAAGACTGTTAACTGTGAGTGGACGACCCAATTAAGCATTACACTTGTTTACAAGAGGGTCCACCATGTTCAATTCATCAAAGGATCGAGTCAGATAAGATCAGCTGATTATTTGAGGTTGATCATTTCAATTGTATGCAAATGAAAGCCTGGGTATCGAGGCTAGTATGCACCTGACTTTAAAAAGTGTCATGGCTGACCAGCCGGAAAGTTGAAATTGATAAACAAATTTCACATACTACATACATATATGACTGACAGCTTGATTAAAAAAATAGAAAATAAAAATGTTCATTTCATGACTCAGACTGAAAAGACAGTGTTCTGCAGTTCAATTCAAGGTGAAATGAGTTTATCAGTTTAAATCTCTCTCTCTCTGTGTGTGTGTGTGTGTGTGTGTGTGTGTGTGTGTGTGTGTGTGTGTGTGTGTGTGTGTGTGTGTGTGTGTGTGTGTGTGTGTGTGTGTGTGTGTTTTCATGCCCACTTGCACTCGCCTACCCTACTTTGTTGGTGTGATTCCTACTGTGGGATTTTCTACTTGCGCGCGATATGTGTCATCTCTCGCGGGAGTTTACGCTGAAGGCGTAAAGGCGACCTGTCATGCAGGCTATTATGCACTCTTGCATAATTGTTCTCCATGTTAGATTCACAGCAGCACTGGGCACTGGGCAGCAACAATAATAATGCATGCGCTTTAGAGGAAGAGAGATGGTGATCAAGGGAAAACAACGCCTACGCAGTATATATCCATTCCAGAGCTTCTATCCATAAGATAAGGATGATCTGTAAAGTTTCTCCGAAAGACTGAGTCCAGTCTGGACTAGTGACTTGTTGAGGGGGAGTCGGGGAGCAATCGGATCTTGAGTCAGCAAATATGCAAATTAGCATGACTTGTCCGCCTGAAGAAGACTGTCTGTGAGAAGAAGACATGCGTTTACGAGAGCAACTCGTGTTTCTCCGGCGTAAATCCGATAACGTGCGAAGCTGTAAAATCCGTCCCACAGCTGTATTGAGCGCTGCTATTGGATCCACGGCTCGTTTGGGGGGCGGGAGGCGGGTTTCAACCTATTGAATGAAGGGCCGTACGTATGTTGTTGATACTAGAACGACACCCACCCACCACCATCTCAGTCCCGGACATACACGGGCCTACTGTACCTATTTCATGCTTATCATCCTGTATAAACACAACATACGAAAGAGGGAGAGGAGGAGGAGGAGCACCTGACCGGGAGATGTTTGGACTATCTGTCACACAATGACATTGGTTCGAGGCTATAAAGCGGATGTTTTCGCAGTTTGACGGGTGGTCCACATTTAACACAGAAGAACAGGAAAGTATAACTACATGCGGTAATAACCACGTTATGATAAAGAGGCTGCCGCTTACTTTTGTTGTTGTTGAAAGATCTTCTGTGCCACAATGACCTAGTTGGGATCTTGATGAAGTTGAGCAGACTTTGGGATTGTGGACAGACTGGACACTAGTGGCCGTGGGGAGGGGAGGGGGAACCTGCCGTGCAGCAAAAATATTTTTAACTGACATTTCCTAAACAAAAAACACATTGGAGTCGGTTGCGTCGGTTTATCTATATCTGATGCAAGAGCGCCCAGAGCCCACAGCAATAATCTATCTACAGGAGCACACACAGCATGGACGACGGTGCAGGAGAAGAGACATCCAGCGGACACCATCAGACTCCCCGGGCGGAGCAGCAGCAGACACTGGCGGCAGATGCGGAGATGGAGGAGCACAAAGGAGGTGCACCATCCCCGGACCCGCCGGTGGTGTCAGATAAGGGCGACGAGACCCTCAATACGCACGGCAAGATCTCGCACGAGGACAGCACCGTGCAGCTGATAGTAGATGACGCGGGGTGTAAGCCACAGACCCCCTCAGGGTCCGACGACTCTCAGGGTACGGGCGCGGGGTTCGTCCCGCCCGACGGGGGGTTTGGCTGGCTGGTGGTTTTCGCAGCGACTTGGTGCAATGGATCGATCTTCGGGATTCAAAACTCTTTCGGCATCCTCCATATGATGCTGGCGAAGGAGCATGCAGATCCCCTCGACGATACAAAGACCTCACAGTTTAAAGTGGGTGAGTATATATACCCACAGCCACAGGTGATCTGATCACCAGTCACTCATTCATAGAGTGTTATAGGGTTTACTTGTAGTACCTAGTTTTATGATTTAAAACTCTTTAAGTATAATAGCCTACAGGTTCATTTTGAGTAGGCTACTATGTATAGAACAGACCTCCATTCAGGCCTGTATATACACCATAGATGTAAATGATCAACAGGCACTCATGTGACTTTGGAACAAGTATCCTACATGAGGCTGCTTGCTATATTCATTTACACCATCTGTTGCAAATCAGTTAGTTTGCCACTAAAAGCCCCAGTCGCCAAAAATATCTTCGTAAACAATGACCATTTGATGACCTCTTGAGCAAGTTCTAGGCTGACGTCCAATTTCCAAATAAGTGTATATGTATATAGTTTAAAAATGTATCTATTTCAAATAAATTAAATAAAAATATGATGCTTCACAAGTTATGTGAATAAACACCTCTGAACAGCCACTGATAAATTCGTTTTCCCATGAAGAACTTTAATTAAATATCATATCTGCAATCTGCTCTTCCTCCGTACAGAAAAACATTTGTGATTCATTATGGTTCAAAACATTTGTGTTTTTAATCTAGCCTAAGCCATATGAATAAAAGTTGTTGGTATCTATTCGACTATTACTCCTTAAATATATCAATTAGAAATGGCTAAGGATTATTATTGGGCTCCTGCCTATACTTGCTTAAAATATATCTTAAAATATGACTTGCATCTTAAAATAAGCTCTGTATAATAACAGTCATAAACATGCCTCGATTTGATCTCTGTGATTTAATTTGAGTGATTTCATTTCAGTAATTGATTTTCCATGTGCCACATTAAAACTAACAATAAACACATTAAAATTGATTAGCAGCCACAGACTGTTGCTTACATGTAGGTCTACCATGAACAAATTACTGCACCTCAGATTGTTCCATTTTGCTTTCAGTCTTCTGAGCCAGTCTGCTTTTACTGCAGTAGCAAATGTTCACATCTGTTTACTCTTTATTACTTCACTGAGTGCATCAGATGTTAATCAACTGATGTGTCCGGCTATAATAAAAAGGAAAAAATGGTGGAAAAATCCACTCGGACACATGGCTCCTTAATTGCTTGTTACTTGCGCAAGCAGAGCGCGCAAGTAATTTGTCCAGGGCGATGTTTGATGCATATGCGCCGTGCCAGTGTATGACGTAATGACTACTTGTGCTTGATATGGCAGTGGTGTCAGATTACATACATGTATACATAGGGGCATTACCTTTAATCCTCCCGACACTAAAACATATCATCATTACGTCACCATCGAAAACCAATTACACCATGGCATTGGGTCCTTTAATCCACATCTTCTTTATTACGTCATCATTGAGAGCTCTATATACCAGTTATACCCTGACGTCATATGCTGCTACGACACATACGCATCAAACGGGGCGCAAAGTAACCACAGTATACCGCTAATCAACTTACAAATTACATATACATATTCATAGAGGCATTTCCTTTAATCCACCCGACACTGATCGACATATACGTCACCATTGAAAGCCGTCACGTATGAGTAATGACTACTTGTGCTTGATATGGCAGAGGTGTCAGATTACATACATGTATACATAGGGGCATTACCTAAAACATATCGTCATTACGTCACCATCGAAAACCAATTACACCCTGGCATTGTACCAGATAACAGCTTTGGTGCTAAAGACGTGTCCACACGTCCTCTCAATAAAAACCGCGGGGTGCTAAAGATGTGGAGAGTGGAGACGTCTTTCTGTTCTTTTTGATCAGAACGGCAATGTTCTGTCCTAATTTCTGATTTAACCAAGCATCTTATTATTATTCAAGTATTTTTATTTAAGTTTTTTGTACATAAGACAGGACAAACAACAGATACAGGACAAACCAACAACAACAACAACACCAGTACTCAACATTCATGTATAAAATATAAAAGTCTGAAATACAATGTAAAAAACCCACAAATTGTACATTAATGACATCAACTATAATTGAAAAACAAAAAAAAAGAATACAAAACAAGTGGGTATTTAACCAAGCATCTTGTTTGGAATAACAGTAAGACACCCTGAGGGCGAGAAGCGACCTCGCCGCATGCACGCATCCGCCCGGCTGACTGCTGGGCGAGTGCATGTGCTTTGGCATGGAGAAAGAATTCTGTACTGGCCATATGGAGCGTGTCTTGAGTGTACATGGTTTGATGAGGTCAGATCAAAAGGTCAGAACAGGAGGAGGGGTGGGGAGGGATCAACATGGAATGTCAGAAGAACAGGTCAGCTCCATATATGGAGATCTAAGGATTCGAGTTTTGAGGTCAGATGTAAAGTTGCTGGCCGGCTCCGTATATGGAGATCTAGGTGATGATCCTGTCTTCTCCATGTATGGTTATCCAGGGTTAGATCAGGTCAGTGTCATGATCTTCATATGGAGATGGCCATATATGGTGGCATGACGTGTCACGAGGCGTGACCATATATGGAGGCGTGATGTCACGAGGGTGTGATGTCATGAAGCGTGCCCATATATGGAGGCGTGATGTCACAGGGCATGACCATATATGGAGTCGTGGGTGACTGAATATATTTTATTAGACAAAAGAAAAAAAGCAAACAGCACAAGGTACAGTCAGGCATTTTGGTCCAAAAGGATTTCCGAAGAAAGACCTTGCGGTCTTGTTTCCATTCGGGTCCCATGCACTCACATGTAGTCATGACCAAGAATCTAAAACAGAAATTGGTCACCTCCTCTGAGTTCTCTCCCTCTGACCTGCTGACAGGTGAAACTTTAGGCCTGTTTTAAAGGAGGCCAGTGATTTGCTTGTTTATTTAATTTTTTTATATAATGTTTTATTGGGTTTTTTCCATTTTTTTAAATATAAGACATACAAGGAACATACAAAAAACAAAACAGAACAAAATAAAACAACAAAAACAACAAAAACAACACCATCCAAGACAAAACAAAACTGACAATAACACATACCCACCCACCCACCCGCTAGCCCTGAGGGGAGAATAGACTTATAGAAAAATGTACGATAATAAACAATACTTACAAAAAAAAAATGATTGGGAAAGAAACTTGTAGGCAAGAGATGACCATATAAAAAAAATCTAAGGAAGAGAGGGAAATTAATCAATTGCAGTTAAATAATTAATATGTAAAAGAAAAGGGTCCCAGGTTCTAGAGAAGTTATTCAATGAGCCTCTAGTTGAGAATTAAATTTTTTCTAGGTGAATAAAGGATGCCAGGTCTTTTAGCCAGGATGTCGTGGCAGGGGGGTTAGGATTTTTCCAGTGAAGCAGAATGCAGCGCCTCGCTATAAGGGAGGCGAAGGCAACTGAATCTGCCTGAAACCTACTGAATCTGCCCTCCACAGGAGATAGCAACTAGAGGACACGGAGGAACAGGAAAGCCAAAGATTGCGGAGAGAGTATCAAAAAAGTGTGTGTATGGTCTGCAGGTGAGTGAAGACACCTGGTACAGGAGTCATTGGTGTTTGGAAACATTCTGCTCAACCTGGCTTTAGTGTAGTGTGTCCTATGAACCACTTTGAATTGGATAAGACACATACGGGCGCATAGACAAGACGAGTTTATTTTAGATAGCACTACCTTCCAAAAATCCTCGGGTAGCTCCGTCCCAAGTTCCCTCTCCCTCACCCCAGAGAGTGTGGTTAATTTAGAAGAGATAAGAGCGTGGTAGATGGAGGAGATGTTATTCAAGGAGTCTGAGGGTGACATTATAGATTCCAATATAGTTTTTTCAGGTAACCTGGGGAAGGGTATAAAATGAGTGGATGCAAAGTTGCGTAATTGAAAAACTCTAAAAAATCTAAGATTTTGTAGATTATACGTGGAGGCGATGTCTCCTAAAGATTTGCTTGTTTTAACCCATTCTGGGCGGGAACCCCTCTTGGTGTTTTAAGCATTATATACTTTAGCTATTGAAAAATAGCAGATCTACAAGCTCAAGCTCTGTGGGTCATTGGTCCCAGCAGGCCTATAGAAGTCGAATTAGTTTGTTTTGGGAGATTTGGAGCTTATTCTTCTGTGCCATTGAGAGGTTAGAGAACCAGGATGTGCAAGCATAGTCAGAAATGGGCAGTATGAGGGCTCCAGCTAAAGTCCTGAGAGCCCTTTTGTTAACAAAAGAGGTTCTGCCCAGGAATCTTGTCCTTTGATTTACTGTTTTGATCGCCCTTGTTGCCATGCTTTCACCTGTCAGCTTATTACCTATGTAACCTCTTCTTTTCTAGAGATTACTATGTTGTCAACCTGGACCTTGTACATTTATCCTACTAAGGGAACGGTTGGACCCGAAAAGAATGCATTCCGGCGGCACTCATGTCGTTAATGTATAGTAGAAACAGTAACGGTCCTAGTATGAGGACCTTGAGCCCGGCAGCTGGAGAGCGTGGTAGGTGAACTCGAAGAAAACAAGCACTCCTTTACAACTGTTTTTTCAGTCGTACTGTAACATAATATAACATTTTAAAACATTTCCCCATGGACCACCTGCAATCTTTATTATTCTTTATTCATATGACTCCCCATTAGCTGCCACCGAAGTAGCAGCTACTCTTCCTGGGGTCCATGACAAACAAAACATATAACACAACACAATAAAAAGAACACAACACAATAAAAACATGTACAATCTACAATCTTACATTCATAATACAAATACATTCAAGACATTAAAAGTACAGAAAAATAAAAACATTAAACAAGACAACAAGACAACCCTTAAATTACGTCAATTAATTAAAATGAAAATTGGGGTAATCAGGTGTCTTTTAAGGAGCCTCTTAAAACTAGACTTACTGGGTGCTTCCGTGATTATAGTGGGTAATGTGTTCCATAATTGTAATGGCTCTGAACATTACAGATCTGCAAACTGCATTTGTTCAGGGTTTTTCTTGACCATGTGACCACTAGTGGTCCATGGCACTAATCATGCCATGGACCACTGGTTGAGAAAGAGTGCTCTAAAAGACATGTCTTGTATCTTGTAAGCATCTGAGGGCAATTTATTTTTTCAACAATGTATTTATTTTCCTTTTTTACACACAAATGACAATACAAACATACAGAAAACAACAATGAACATTACAAGACAAACTAATATAAAGAAAGCAAAACAACAATAACCAAAAAACAAAACAAATTATAGTTTTTTATGTATCTTATAAAACGGCCCCACACCTCCTGAAACACTTCTTGTTTGTCCTTAAGAATGTATGCAATCTTTTCCAAAGATAAACATATAGACAATTCCCTGAACCACTGTGTAATACTTGGTTTGTCTGGCCTCTTCCAGGTCAATGCTATCATTCTCTTAGCTTGTAAAAGACATATATCTATAAACATTTGTTCATTACGCTTTATCTTGTGTCCCTCTGGATATAGACAGAGCAGGAAGAACTTTGGTTATCTGAGGGCAATTTAGTCTACATCAATTACCTGTCTGCCCTGTTTCTTCTCTAGCCTTTTTCAAGCTTGTTAAAGAGTTTACATCCAGGTGGTCCTTGATTCACATTCTTGGAAAAGGACAATCACAGCTTTCATACTCTGAAAGGATTAAACTACTTGAGCCCTTCCTTGCCCCTCTCAGCCACAGAACAAAGAAAGCAATGCAGAAAAAAACATGTACTGTATGTGTAATGTCTTTTAATTGCTGCCAGTATTTTAGTAGTCTAAAACAATGCCCTAGTGTAGTGGTGGAGCATATGCCTTTCATGTGGAAGGTTGTGGGTTCAAAGTTGCTTATAATCCTCCAAATAACATCCAAATGACATCCATCCAAATAACATTACAACATTTCAATAAAATAATTAGTAGATCATGGTAAATTCAGGGGTTGAAAGTTGAGGTACCATTAACACAAAGACCGCCATTGCCATTAATCTACGTCAATTAAAGGCAATTAATCAATGTTACGCTTAACGCCATTGGTGTAGCCCTACGGCAATTGGGCTTTTATAGTGCTTTTGATTGATCAAGTTATAATGCTACTCATGTTAGCGTCTGGTTGCTAGCTGGTGCTGTCAATAACACAGGATCGCACGATCATTATCATAGTGCCTATAAACATCCACTTTATCTGTTTCTTTCAATCGCCTGTATCTCCTATTCCTTGTCCCAGATGGCATTTTTGGTCAAAAACAAGGTTAATTCCACAGCCCAGAGCAGACTCTGTATTGCGTTCCATTAGACTCCATTAGACCAGATGGTAAACAAGGAAGAGATCTTGCATCGTCACACACCCTATCATAAGTTCATCACTTCTCTGGAAATTTGGCTCTTCAAAATTAGAGCTGAACAGGGAAAAATGCTGGCGTGAATGTCACAATTTATCAATATATGCTAGCTTTTTTAGTTAATTTCAGTGTGTTAACCGTTTCAGTTCATACGACGCATGAGGCCGTCATAAGGATCCCGAAAAATTAGTGCCTACGACGTCTGTGGACGTCCTAGCGACGTCCTAGTGACACGGGGCGAGATAAGAATATTCAGAATCTTTCCTTTTTTTTTTTTTTGCATTTCGCTTTTCGCTTTCCGTACGCTAACGCTCTGTGCAACTATTAGCTTGTCATTGACTCCCATGCTAGTGCGGCGGAAAGAATGACTCGTATCTCCTAATCCAAGGCGCTCTCCGTGGTGATGAATGGATCGATATGCTGGCGCTTCATTTCTGCTCCTCATCCGTCTATCCCGCAAAATATGAACGCTTTTTGGAGCGTAAAAAAATAGATTAAGATGATCGGGGATGTGAGGTCACTTTGTAAAGTCAACTTTTTTAGGAAAGTGTTTCCGGTTCATGGCTTTCAGAGTAAAAGCGATCAGACAACTCTGGCACCCCGGAGCTTCTATTTTGATGCACTTCCGGCACTGATTGTGTTCAACCTATATAAGGAACATTTTCAAAATTTTCATTATGCTTTAAGCAGCATGTGACGTGTGCAACTAATGGTTTTTCATGATTCTGAACCCATTCCAGGCATTAGTTATGCACGAAAAACACTCCTTGAGCTAAATTAGGCCATAGCCACTTGTGGCTTGTGTGCCCAAATGTGATGACCTGGCGGTTTTTAGCCCAATGAGTGTTTTTCATGCAAAACTAATGCTTGCAATGGATTCAGAATCATGGAAACCCCCTAGTTTGACATGTCACATGCTACTTAAAGCATTGTCAGTCACTGAGCCTTAGATTTCAGTTTGCACATTCACAGAGGAGGTCGATCCTGTTGATATACAGTAAGGCTACAGTTTAACACAAGTGTTTTTCAGTTTTTTGTGATCGAATGAACCCAACACATTTTCATGATTTTTCAAAAATAGCAGATATACATGAGTTTTTGTATCTGCTGTTTTTGAATATCCAACATATAACGTAATGGTTAAAGTGGTTAAAATCTAAAATGACACAGACGCTTTCCCGGGTTTTAATGGGTTATAATTTATAAAAGCCCTAAAGAATGGCAGATTTTGGCAGGATGGCGGCGCACACAGTTGCTGCGGCTCAGTGCTCGTATCTGGTGTATGATAGCTGATGCATGGGTATTCTAAAAACAGTGACTAGATGAAAGTCATCTCCAACCGTGACTAGTCAAGTAACAGTTTGAAATGTAACATCTTGAATAATCAGTGCTTTGTGTGCAGAGACATCCCTACGAGTATTGATCTGTGATTGAGCACACTGTGCCGTTGACTGTGGCACAGAGAATAATTCCCAAAAGTAGTTATGTGAGTCTTGTGAGAGAGGTGGAAGAAAGGGATTGGCAAATTAAATGCTGAATTTAATTTGTAACCTGAAATAGGCTGTCCACCAGCAGCATGAGAAAGACAAATGGCATGTGACTAGTTGACTTATAGCTCCCAACGTCTGTGGCTCTGGGCACACCGGTAGAAAAATGTAGCCTGTATATTGTATAAGATATGTGCAGTGCTCAAAAGCTTTCAGATAACAGTCTGGTATCCAAAACAGAAACACCACACAGCATGTTCGGTAATCGGTAGTGGCTGGTTAACTGTCAGTTGACACTCTAATATTAGTTTGAGCTGTGAGGCTTCAGACTAGTCTTTCCAATATGATGATCTGGTCCATCCTGTGGATAGAAAATATAAATAAATTTTTCATGAACCATAATTTCAGCCAACCATAATACACACTGTGATACGTGACAAACATCTAGTATTTACAATGGCAGACATTGTAGTTACATAAGAGGCTTCAAACTGAATGATTCCTATATTGGACAGTGGACACATTGTTGTCTCCACCAGGCCGAAGGCATAGGGAGAGAGTATGTTTTGCACTCTGTCCGTGTGTGTGTGAGTCTGTCTGTGTGTGTCCGTCCGTCCGTCTGTTACCAGCCCCATTTTCCAGAATGGCCTGTTATAGCGCCACCAGGAGGCCGACTTTTGTAAAACATTTTTTTTGAGGCTGAGGAATATATCCCACCCTTTTCACATTGGCCTTTTGGATTTTTGCAAAACACATTTTTGGAACAAAATGCCTCAAATCATCCAATTGCCATCCAAGGCGTCAGAAGAAATGGCACCCTTTTCACCCTGTGTGTGTGTGTGTTCGCGAGAGAGAGAGAGACTGCAATGTAATGTTCATCTAGGGGCAGAAAATGTATAGGCTAGATGCAAAGTGCTGAGTGAAAAACCACTGAAAGCAATGCAACACAGACACTAAGCTACATTCTTACATTTCATCTATGCCCAAAATAGATAGGCCTACGTGCCACTTAATATAGCATACATTATAAGCATGTATTTTCTGTTTGTAAACCAATACCTTCTGTTGCTGGATAGTGTAGCCATGCGCTTTCCCACATTTCAACAGACTTCAAGGGCAGCTATAAATCTGCGGTTGACAGATCATTGAGAATTGTGGCATATTTGGCATTCCTGAGGGCAGCGAAATGGGTCTGTGTTAGATCAGGGGGTCTTTGTCTACCTTGAGTTTCTACACCTCTACATTTAAGTAAGCAGGTACAATCACAGATAGACAGTAGATACTGTACACACACACACACACACACACACACACACACACACACACACACACACACACACACACACACACACACACACACACAAACACAGTTGGTACATGCATGCTACTGTAGGACCCTTTCAGATCTCACTTTGAAGACACTTAGTTGAAATGTTCGCAATTTGAAATTAAAGCATTTAAGACACTCAAGTCTCCAGTTTTGTCATTTGGTTTCAGTGCTCAAGAAGTGGCCAAAACATAGTCAATGCCTTTCAAACTGCTTAAAAACAATAACATATTGAACAAAATACAATAACGTATTGAACAAAATACAGTAATTATAATACAATTGTTGGGATGTCATTTTTGATCGATGCAGTCAAAAACATCAAAATGTATTCACAGTTCACACATCAATGTTTGTCTAATTAGTCTAATGGGAGAACATGTACTATTTCCAAATGAGATGCTTGTAAGTGCAAGCCAAGAAGAGTAGCTGCACATGGCAGAGTTAAACACAGGCATGTTGAATGATTTCAAATCCCTAGCAACGTATGCTTCTTGTTTTTGTGTGTGTTTTCCAGCTGTCATTTTCCATGTGTGATAATAGCAATCATTACATGGTGATTGTGATTCAGTCAGCCCGAAAGAGGTGGATTCAACCTCTGAATGGAGCCAGGGGCAGGTTTACTTTTGCTCGGAGACGCAGGCCGCTCAACGACTTCAACTTTGCACACAAACGTATCTACACACACCAATACATCATATTTATACAAGTAGACATGGACTCATTCCACAATGTCCATATATGTGCAGGCAGGTGCTGCATGTACCAAACAGACCAGAAACACGCCTCAAATAGCGGAGTAGAGATTGATGGTGCTCTCACTGGCATAGGATGTTCCTTTCCCTATACCGTCAAGTCTTGATGAGAGAATTATTCTCTTTTGACCTAAATCTATCTGTCTGTCTGTCTGTCTGTCTGTCTGTCTGTCTGTCTGTGTCTCTCTTGCTATCGCTCTCTGTCTCTCCCTCCTTTCCCTCACTGTCAGAAACTCTGAATGCCTCTCTCACCAGCCTTACATCCCAGAAAGAAAGCGAAGCTTGCTACACATCTCTTTGCTGTTTGTCTGCTGTCTGTTTCCCAAACGCTCTTTGTCTTTTGTTCTGAAGTGTTGAGACCTAATCCTCTGTAATGAGTGCACTCCATTAAAATGCTTGGCTTGAGAGAGGAAAGAAAGAGGCAAAATACAAAGAGAAGTGGAGCGGAGGATGGAGGAATGAGACACTGTCTGTTTTTCCCTCTTCGGTTGGACCACAGATGTGTGTTCTATTGACGTCCATTTTCCAACCAATGGAGCAAGTTAATCATAATATTGTGCCCCTGGAGCAGTGTCTTGCTTAGGGATACTTCGACATATAGAATCAATGAGCAAGCAAGAGGATTGAATTGACAACCTTCTGATGGCCTCTTTCTACCCACTCAGCTACGGCTGCTGGTTTCAGTGGGCAATGCACAATGGCTCATATATCTTAATATATATTATGTCACCTCTTGTGATTCATCCGTCTTGAGGCAATAGTGCTTTTACCACTTTAGCATTAGGATTCTCATTCTACTGTAGAAGTCTAAACATTGATTTGCGCTGCCTCTAGTTGTAGAATTCCTCAGCGAAAACAAAGGGCTTTCCTGGAAGTTTGGCCTTGGCCAACCTTCCAGGAAAGCTCTTTGTTTTTATTTTTGTGTTTTTTGTGTGGAGGTTAGGTTAGAAGAGCCAAGGGACATTTTTTGTCTTAAATAAAAAACATTTGATAACAAAAAAAAGAAGAGCCAAGGGACTCTGGCATGAATGAACGCCTCAGGCTGAGAGTGTCAAGGGTTCCACGACCTCAATGTGCTGCCTGTCCCCTTTTGCTTCCCTACAGATGGTTACACATTTCTGCTCATGCAGAATGTTTTCTCCCTCTATTCATCGCATGCTCTATACTCCACAGACAAAAGAAGAAGCGTTGAAAGTTAAAACTTGGCCAGTTCAGACTATTCAGACACTAGTCGAGCCCCCCACCACCCCTCCCTCAGATTTGATTTGAACCTGGGCTAGCTCTGCAAGGACTGAGCCTTAATGGTATGTGCTCCTGGCCTGTACAGTTGACCATGACAACCTTCTTCACCTTTACATAGTAGGTTTTGTAATTAACTCTGTGGGTTTTATATTGGAAATAAAACCTTGGTTACCTAAATCTTGTGCTAAATTAGGGTTTTGTTTTTAGTGGCCTGCCATTAGATAGTGAATATGTGACTCATAGATATATGTTTGAGGAGCGCTAGGCTAGCCCCTCCAATGTATGGCATTACGTCATATGGCATTCAAGTCTATGGGCTTGTTTAGAGCACTTATGATGTAAATCGAATGGCAGCCAAGTCTATGGACTTTAAATATTTGTTTAGGGCAGCACTCGGCAAGTTAAACAAACATTGACGATGTGAGACTTCGTGTGGCCACTATAAATACAGTGGGCGCCCCTCACGAGTGATTTGAATGTCACTCTGGACTAGCCATGAGCTAAAGGCTTGACCCAGAATTGTTGACTGATACAGGCATGTACTGGAGGGCAGAAAGAACTGAAGCTCATGTGATTTACATTGCAGAACTCTCCAGCTATTTGTTTACATGCGGAAACATGATACGTTACGTCACGAAACTCACTGACCCAACAGAGAAAATGTTACAGCACCTAAATGGACCACAGCGTTGACATACACATGACATACTGTATAGACTTTTTGAACAAAACATATTTGTGGTATATTTTAGTAATTTGGTGTTAAGAACTAAACAAAAAAAAAAAGTTTCTGGTTCTGTTTCATTTACAGCAGGAAAGAATAGATTAAATGATTATTAGAAGCTAATATATAGATACATATCTACAAATTGGGGTTGATCAAATTAAAATAGTTAAGTTAACATTTGTGCTTCTTCTGCAAGTCTGTATTCTGTTAATATCATGTCATGGTTGCAACCACTGTAAAGAAGGGAAAAGTCTGCACACTAATACTGTGTCTTATCTCCCAGTAGAAAATTTATTTAGGTTGACAGGCAAGTACATTTACTCAAGTACTGTACTTAAGTACAATTTTGCAGTATTGATACTTTTACTTCCCCCCCCCCCCTTTTTTTCACTGTTTTGTTTATTCAAGATTCAGGGTATACAGTAAATCAAATGACAGTATATATGACACACCCATATTAAACACATCAAAGATAACAAAATGTTGTGAGTCCATACACAAAATATTGTGGTAGCATAAAATAAAAATAAGAAAATAAAATAAAAAGTTGCATAGTCCTATGCTAACATGGAAGCGACACTGATACAAACCACATAACCTGAATCAAGTTTTGAAACAAAAACAAGACAAACGTACGACAAGACAAGACAACATGGTATGGTCATTGGTCACCCTTCCAAAAGGGTAGTGCATCCACACATGGCTCCTAATAATAAATATACTGAACAACCCAGCTGCGTCGGGAATCTACTGATACTTTTACTTTGAGTACGTTTTCCACCACTGCTGGGAGCTAAGACACAGGTTGCAGACCTGCGGTTCAGCTACTGTACATGTTTTATTGGGATGTGCGTGCTTCTCATTGGACTCTATTTGCAACCACTGTAGTCAGACAGACTGGTTGAGAACATACAGTACATACACATGTGCTGAATATATATATATATAATTATAATGTGAACACGCTCATAAAATCATCAATCAACAACTGTCATGTCAGACAGGTAATGCTTGAATATACTCCCAATTCGTACATCAGTGGTAGAGTTGGCGGTAGAGCAGCCAGATGGGAACCGCGAGGTTCACAGTTCGATCCCGGGCTCCCCCAGAGTTAGTGTCGAAGTGTCCTTGAGCAAGACTGAACCCATTTTGCTCCCTACGTGCCGGCTGGTGCCTTGCATGGTTTATCTGCCATTGGTGTATGAATGTGTGTGTGAATGGGTGAATGTAATGCACAATCTATGTAAAGAGCTTTGGATAAAAGCACTATATAAATGCACCATTTAACAGTGCTGCGTGCTGAAAATAGCCAATCTACAAGCTCACATTGCGATGTGATGCTATTGCAAAGTGCTAAGTTATTAAAAAAGGCTTTCAAGATAAATAAATAAATATATAAAAAATAGTAGATGTACAAGCTCGCATGTGAGCTACTAACCACTAGTGTTCTAAATCCTAGTTCCTAAATCCGAGTTTTCAAAAAAATAAGACAACATATGTTGCTATTATAGCTCAAATCTAAAATGACACGGATGCTTTCCTGTATTAATGGGTTAAGCAAAACAAACATAGTGCTAGGGGACATCGGCATGGTGTACGACGTAGATATTTAAAGGGAAAATCCTTTTTTCCCTCACATTTGGATAAATAAACCACACAAACAGCTGGAGCCAGTTCCTCCCTCAATCCCTATAGAAAAGGACTTTGTAGTGCTGGACCTGTTGTTATCGTACAGTTCACTATGTACCAGAACATCTAGATTAATTACAGTACAACCTGTTTCTTTTTTTTCCCGCTCGCACAACAAGGGGAGCAACCATTGATTATGTTTGCATCCTGCTGTGCTCAGGGGTAGGATGGGGTGAGAGGTGTGTGT
Source organism: Protomyctophum parallelum (assembly GCF_964188405.1). Lineage (NCBI taxonomy): Eukaryota > Metazoa > Chordata > Actinopteri > Myctophiformes > Myctophidae > Protomyctophum > Protomyctophum parallelum. The sequence continues at coordinate 34,234,140 of NC_139711.1, read as the reverse complement.
GATGCACTGACTCAACTGCCAAAAGCTACATTAAATCCCACTCACACACACATCACAAACTGATCTTGATTTTGTGAGTGCATGTGTGCGTCTATGTGAGTACACAGTTGTGTTTATGGCATTCAGTGTCAGACCATGGGTGAATTTGCCTTATTGCCACTCCACCCCGTCTCACACACACTCACTCACTCATTCATTCACCCTCAGTTACTCATTCCCTGTCTACATTTGGTAGGACTCACCTGACGATTTTGAGATTTTTAGTGTGAAATCTTAGGTGACGGTGCTTTTATGTGTACATGCAACATGCATGCATGTGCGTATGCACGCGTGCACGCTTCTGTGCATCTTGTCTATCCGGCTGTCTGTCTGCCAGAAGCTACAGTACCTGGCTTTGGTCTTTATTTCATGGAGCGTTTGGGATGGGATGACCCTGAGTCCAGACACCAAGGCAGACATTAAAGCTACCTTTGGTCTCTGGGGAACTAGATCCAGACATGTGGTTGTTTACACCCCAGGGTACAGCTTGTCCCAGCAAGATGACTTATTTAAACTCATTTTATTTTAATTGTGGTGGATATTACTCTTTGTTATGTATTACTCTACAGACCTGAATGGTCCAGTTAACCTCATATTTCTTTTTCTTCCTTTCTTTTTTCCTCCTGTTTTTTCACGTTTTAGTTCACAAGTTCCAAACATTTTGAAATATTTTTGTCTGGCACCTTTGATTTTTCCATTGCATTTCTTTCTATTTAAATCATGGGTAAGTTTTTTTGATAACCCTGTACTGGTGAAAGCCACTGGTGGTCATTTACGATAAAGAAAAGTTGCAATGAAGTGCTGCAAGTTGGAATTCATTTTTTTACACCTCCAGTGTGACCTTTTTCATGCACTGTGACCCCCTTTCCACTGGTTGGAAACCGGTTCAGTTCAGAACCAGTTTTTGAGCCAGACCTCCAAAATTGGAACGTTAATTATGAATTGAGTGGGCAAAACCATACCTATATTAAATTGTTTAATATATAGTTTAAATAGTTTTTTTGCACATGCTCCTATATAATGCCTAATTCGCATATTTAAGATTTGTAAAACAATAAATCATTGTCTTTATGTAAGTAATCAACTGGAGAAGTTTCAAGGTGATAACAATTTAATATAGGTATGGTTTTGCACACTCAATTCATAAAATTAACGTTCCAATTTTGGAGCTCTGGCTCATGGACTGAGAACTAAAAAGAACTGAACCGGTTCCCAACCGGTGGAAAAGGGGCCTGTGTCCTTAATCAACTTCGGTTCTTAATCACCTCAAGAAATCCTATAGAGTAAATCTGACTAAATGTCAGTATTTAGCAGTTTCCATAATATATAATAGTTTAATAGGTTTAAAACTTTTGTAGCTGCATATGTCGGTTGGGGGCATTGAGTTTAATGTGTGTACTGTATACCGACAGCACTAAACATATGTAACAGATGGTGTAAATTATGCAAGGCTAAGGGCTAAGGAATCCATTTCCATTTCTGACATTGTTGAATTGTTTCTTATTTCTCCATATGTTTTTCTTAATTATTTCCCCTCTTCTTTTTTCTCATCACCTCACTCACCCTCTCCTCTCCTCTCCTCTCCTCTCCTCTCCTCTCCTCTCCTCTCCTCTCCTCTCCTCTCCTCTCCTCTCCTCTCCTCTCCTCTCCTCTCCTCTCCTCTCCTCTCCTCTCCTCTCCTCTCCTCTCCTCTCCTCTCCTCTCCTCTCCTCTCCTCTCCTCTCCTCTCCTCTCCTCTCCTCTCCTCTCCTCTCCTCTCCTCTCCTCCAGCTTGGGTGGGAGCCCTGGCTATGGGGATGATCTTTTTCTGCTCACCGGTGGTCAGCATGTTCACAGACCACTTTGGCTGTAGAAAGACAGCTGTCGGTGGAGCTACCTTGGCCTTCATAGGGCTGCTCAGTACAGCCTTTGCAAAGTAAGAGAATGTTTAACATTTAACAATAAATGTATGTAAACGTGTATCTCTTTTTATGTTTTCATAAATGCATGTTTTATTTTATTCTTAGTCATATGACAGACAAGTAACTGAAAAGTATTACGGAGAACTTGTGTAACTTCACTAAATAACTACATTGGATCCATTGGACACAGGTTATTTTCCATTTTGTGAAAAGTGTTTTACTGTTTCTGTCTGACAGCGATGATATACTGTATGTACAGTATCTTCTGATTACAACACGTTATACCTAACGAAGTAATCATTAGGTATAACTTGTGTATAAGCTATTCTGCATCTCTATACTCAGTAACCCACTGCAACTATGCAGTAGAAAAGAACTATGCAAATTGTTTTTCAAATCCTATATATACACCACCATGTTGATTTCATGCTCCGTTTCCAACATTCCTCCTCTTTTTCTTCCCGATCCCCATATTATCAACATCTTTCCTTGTTGTTTCCCAGGACACTGAGCCTTCGCTATTTTACCTACGGAATATTATTCGGCGTTGGCTCGTCCTTCGCATTCCAGCCCTCGCTGGTCATCCTGGGCCACTACTTTCGCCGGCGGCTGGGCTGGGCCAACGGGGTGGTGACGGCGGGCGCCAGTGTCTTCTCCATGGGCATCCCCGTGCTCCTGAAGAAGGTGGTGGAACCTCTGGGCCTCAGCACCACCTTCCAGATCCTCAGTCTCTTCATGCTCGTCCAGGCCCTGCTGGCGCTGACTTTCAAACCTCTGCTCCCAGCCGGAGGTGGGATGGGACCCCCGGGTATGGCTCCGGGCCCTGCCGCGGACACTCACACTCAGTCAGGGGCCACTGCTCAGGGGTCGAGTCGCTGGAGCAAGGCCCTGGCTCGGGTCAGGAGGTACTTCAACCTGCGAGTGTTTCACATCGTCACTTACAGATTGTGGGCGTTTGGAGTCGCCACAGCCGTGCTCGGCTACTTTGTGCCGTATATCCATCTAGTAAGAGCCCGTATTCATGTTGAATGTGTGGTTGTAACGTTGAGTGAAATGGCACTGTATGTTAAAGTTGCAGACATTTCTTTTCCTTTTTCAGTCAGAATAAGCTATTTCTGACTCACATTCAGCTCCTGTGTGAGCTGAATGTGCACCTATTGTCTGATGTTGTTTTGTTTACATGTTGCACATAATACCAACCATGACAGCGTCACTGGTACATGTATTGTTTTCACCGTGTGTGTGTGTGTGTGTGTGTGTGTGTGTGTGTGTGTGTGTGTGTGTGTGTGTGTGTGTGTGTGTGTATGTTTTTTATCATAGCAAAATGTAGTTTTTAGTACATTACCAGGTCTTTATGTGTCAGATTTTGTGGACAGATTTTGTCAATCACAACCATGCAAGATGCAACATGTATAGTTGAGATCTCACTGAAGGCTGAGTTCGAAGATGGGTGCGGTCTGTCATCCGTCCAACGGTTTGCGACTCTAGGCCCAGAGTGACACACATGCAGACATATAAACAGACCCTCTAGACAGCTTGCCTCTGAGGAGCCACACTGTTAAAATAGGGACATTTCCAGTCGAATGGGAGAGCAGGAGGTGGGAGTCTGGCTGAAAGAATTAAAAGGGACAGTGGCTGCAAGAGAGAAGCTGATGAGAGAGTAGGCGTATGTCAGGACCCTTGCTATAACACCATGACATTCATGTAATGTGGGGGACATGCAGAGAGCAACGGGATGCTCCATGGCAGGGAAAATGAGCTGGTGACGACAACCTGTTACAAAATAAGTAACAGGATTTTGCAAGCTCTACTGACGTGAATGTCAATCACTGAGTAGAGCTGTAACTGCAGAGCTCAGTGTACTTTTTCCAATAACGGCATTATCATATCCCGATATAACGATCAGCACCCAAATGTAGACTCAGGTGCAGAGGACCCCTCTCCACTCTGCTCTAATTTCGGTGTTAAGGAAGGGCGATGGAAAGGGAGAGTTATTGAGCAAATTAATGAGAAGGAGAAGGATGGAATACTAAATGCAGTGCAAAACTATGGATTTGGGTCTCTCGCTCTCCATCCAGATGTCGGATGTTTCTTCTCTGGCCTCCTCCTGTCAGGCCTGTTGTTTCAGGCCCAGGCCCAGATGTAAACAACACCCCGGCCTTTGTATTGGCTCAACCACTTCAGGAAACCTCTCCTGTATGGCCTCTCTGTGTTCCTAAACATGCCTATCCTATGGGCCTTGATGTCAGACCCTGGCATGTAGCGCCCTTCAAAGCTGTGCAAATAGTTCACACGAACCAGCATTTTCTGGTCAGGAAAAGCTTCAGAAGGTGGTTTCATGTTTTGGATCTAATTCAGGTGTTGGGCGGTGAGAATGTACGATCTATTCTATAGCCTATGTATTGGGTCTTCCTGTCCCGCTGTTAGTATAGTATAATTATAATATAGTATAAAGACTTCGGGGTGTGTCGTAGCTCAGCCAGTTAGTGCACAGGCTTTGTGATCCTTGTTAGCCACAAGGACCTGATTTAGAATCGCACAAGTCTCATCTCTCTGCCCTTGGTATCTACATAATAATGTATAAACAAGTAGGGTGGGAAAAGAAAATGCTTGATTCAAGTTTAAATTATCCAAAAACTGTGGTCTTACCCCAGTTTGTGGCTGTGGATTGAGTGAAATTCTTTGCACTTTCTCAAAGAATGCACGCATGCGCACACACACACACACACACACACACACACACACACACACACACACACACACACACACACACACACATTGTTTTGACAAAACGTGTCAGCTGATCCTTATAGTATATTGGTTCCACCTTTTGAGTGAGTTTCTCCAAGCACAGCTACAGCAACGTCCACAGCAGCCAAGGTCCATTCAGCTGTTTTTCTCTTTCTGTCTGTTTCTTAGATCAACTTTGTCAAGGAACAGTTTGAAGACACACAGAGGGAATGGGTGCTGCTGGTGTGTATAGGTTTTTCATCAGGTGTGGGCCGACTCACCTTTGGCAAGATTGGGGACCTCATCCCAGGGCTAAACAAGATCTACATGCAGGTGAGGGAATACCTGAATACTTGTTTTATGATGGTCTTCAACAGGGAGTTACTACAAGAGGGCTGTGTGATTTAACCACTTGAACCCTATTAGCATCCCTATTCTGAGGAGAACCGTAGCCAAAAATAGACGATCTACAAGCTCAGCACAAGGCGTGAGCTTGTAGATTGGCTATTTTCGGCAAAGAGGTTTGGTGTAAAAGGAAAAAAGGGCAGACCAAGTACTGTGTGAAACGTTAAAGGTTTACTCAGTATTGACAGTTTTAAGTGGTTAAATGTCTGAAAATACACTTTAACATGAATCCAACAGTCAAACAAGTCTAGAACTAAATAATATATGAAACAGTTTATGTAGTGGGGGTCCCTGCTTCACCTGCCTCTCAGCCAGGGTTCAGTAACTGACCCCTGTTCTAGAGTATTCTAGACAGGTAGACATGAGTGACATTGTTACAGAGTAAAATCCTGTGTTGTAAACATGTGTTGTAAGCCTTTGAATTGAGTACCTAGGTTTAAGTAGCTCCTGTAAATGTGATTATCCTTGTGCTGGCCTTTGCTGGAGTTGTACATTCAGTGAGAGCATTATGGAGGGAAAGACTGTAAGGCCTGATTGTAAAATAGACTACAATTATGTAACCACACCCTGCTGTTTCAATAAAGAAACATACCGGTTGGAAAGAGATCTGTGATGCACGGCCTTGTTTATTGAAGGCTTTGATACTGAAATTCAATATTTAACCCAGAGTTGGCTAATCCTTGAATTTATTCATTTATACAATGGTTTGATTGTTAATGGGATTGAAAGCAGTCCCCTTTAGCTCATGGTTTAAGCACAAAATCCTTGGTCACAGTTCATGAATTCTGGGCTCAGTGCAATGCAATAGTATTGCTTGATAATTTTGGTGTTTGAAAACAGCTAATTAGATAATTAACTGCGCGACTCTTAACCACACTAATTTGAATTTTCAACAATGTACAGTATATTAGATAGATGGAGAGATATAGACATAATTATGCATTTCCTTGGCACAATGTGATGTGCAATATGTTGATAAAAGCTCACTTATGTCATAATGCGATCCTCCCCTTCAATTCCAGGTGGTGTCCTTCATAGTACTGGGCTTGATGTCCATGTTGATTCCGCAGTGCACTGTGTTTGAGGCCCTCATCGTGGTGTGTGTGATCCTGGGGCTGTGTGACGGATGCTTCCTTACCATCATGGCTCCCATCGCCTTTGAGCTGGTCGGGCCCCTGCAAGCTTCACAGGCTATAGGCTACCTTCTCGGCCTCATGGCTGTTCCTATGACTGCTGGGCCACCCATTGCTGGTAAGAAGCTTGTTCCTTTTTCCATTTTTAAAGGTAGTGAGGGGTGCCCACACTTTTTGACTTGAGAGCTACTTTCAAAATGACCAGCTCAACAAGATCTATACCCACCGGAAACGTTATAATATCATTGCTAAAAATGGCTTTGGAATAGCGGCGCTGGCATTACATTTAATACAAATGCACTTAGGAATGGGAAAGGGGAGAAATGGAATAGGCTATGTAGGCCTAGAGTTTTTTTTGTTGTATTTCATTTGTAATCTACTGACATTTGTGGATTTTGTGCACAGCAACACTCTTGGAAACAAAGTATTGCATTATGGGTTTGAGCTGACAGGCCCTTTTTTATGTCTGTCAATCAATCAAGTCAACTTAATTCAAGTGGCAGATGCCAATATATATATATATATTTAAATTAAATATTCTTTAGGGGCATGTCATGTGATCTACCTGCACAGCCTTTGTGATCTACTGGTAGATCGTGATCTACCTTCTGGGCACCCCTGCTGTAGTGTATTTGAGAGTATGTTCAATAACAACGGTCTCCCAATCTGTCCAGCTCTTTAAAAAACAGAAACGTTGAGGTGGGTTGCCAATTTCAGCCAATCGGGAGAGAGAAGAACCCCACAAATGATCATTAAAGCCCTTCAATTTGATGGTTCCACTTCCAATTTTGTCTGCCCACTTCTTTGTGTCACTCGCAATTTCACTTGTTTATTATCCTGTATCCTGTAAATTCTATCTTCTGATTGGATAAAATTAGTATCCCGACTTACTAAAGAGCTGGGAGGCCCCTAACTGAACAAACACTCGTCTATAGCAAGTATTGCTATCAGAATATAGAGCCATTGATTAACTCTTATTTGAACAAAAGAATGAAGGGAAGCTCCGCACACTCAGATCTGTGCACAATCAATATATGTATTTTTTTGCAAGCTTTCGGTCTATGCTGACCTTCACTGACTCCAGCACTTTACTTAAGTTTTTTCAGCAGAATGAGCAGTGTTTTTTGCACCTCTAACTAGTACTCTTTCAGGTAACGAAACTCAGAGTATAAATGAGTATAAATGCTATGGTTGACCAAAGATAGAATAGTAGGAACATGGCGAAGACATGTGAGGTGGGATAAGCTGTACACTTGTTTAGAATTTAGGCTCTGGGACCATGGCCAGGGACAGACTGTCTCTGCCAATTTATCTACAGGAGTACACACACACACACACACACACACACACACACACACACACACACACACACACACACACACACGCAGACACAAACACAGGCAGCATACTCAGGCCAAGTACAAAGTTTAGCATGAACCTGTTGATACTGGATGCAGGAACGGTCGTACATGGTGTCCCACTGCTCTCCCAGATGACATTTCTTAACTCCTTTATGTCTACTTACATGCAGTTTAAAGTTCCCCTGCCCTCCTCCACCTGTCCCTCTCCTCGTCTCCCTTTTTCATCTCCTGCACTGCAATCCCTCCCCAGCAGCAGGAGCAGAGCCCAGGCACCGGGAGCTGAATGTTAACTTGATCTCCAAGGGCTTTCTGACCAAATCCTCTCGGACAAGTATACCTGCTGGGCATTTCTTATAAAACCCTATGTCCTCTCTCCCCAACACGCGCGCCCACGCACACACGCACCCGCACACATTTAGTTTAAGTACCTTATGTCCTTCCCTGTTGTACTAGGTAAGTTGGAGGTCCTCCCTATGTCATGCTGTGGGCCATATTGAATCAGGACCAACAAGACATATACCTTTACATCTCCATGGAATTGATACTGCTCTGTCTGTAATGAATGACAGATGACCTGCAGTGCCCAGAGCTAAGGTCTACACTCTACAGTATAACATGCTGCTGCCAGTGGACCGAATAGCTTGGCTAAGCGTATGGATTGCCCTGGACGGTGCAATGCTGATCGGGACAAACGTTTTATTGCCTGATGTTATTTATGTTTGTTAACTAACAATACCAACCATAAAGACAGGATGCCAGTCTATCTCATTTACCCCAGAGTCTCCCTCAGATCTTGTGTTAATCAAACACCTCTTCTCTCGGTTAATTCCAATCGGGATTTCCACAGCGGATCATCTGTTTCCATCTGGTTCTGTTCTCTGCGTCTTCATTGGTCTTCTCTCACCGCATCCAGAAACGTCTTGCCTGGCAGATTCAGCTTCCTTCTCTCGATGTACCCCTAATGCCTCCATGTCCGTACCATGTACCATCCATTCCTAATCCCTCCATGTCCATACCGTCCTAATCCCTCCATGTCCACACCATGTACCCCTAATCCCTCCATGTCCATACCGTCCTAATCCCTCCATGTCCACACCATGTACCATCCATTCCTAATCCCTCCATGTCCATACCGTCCTAATCCCTCCATGTCCGTACCATGTACCATCCTAATCCCTTCATGTCCATACCATCCTAATCCCTCCATGTCCATACCGTCCTAATCCCTCCATGTCCATACCGTCCTAATCCCTCCATGTCCACACCATGTACCCCTAATCCCTCCATGTCCATACCGTCCTAATCCCTCCATGTCCACACCATGTACCCCTAATCCCTCCATGTCCATACCGTCCTAATCCCTCCATGTCCACACCATGTACCCCTAATCCCTCCATGTCCATACCGTCCTAATCCCTCCATGTCCACACCATGTACCCCTAATCCCTCCATGTCCATACCGTCCTAATCCCTCCATGTCCACACCATGTACCCCTAATCCTTCCATGTCCATACCATCCTAATCCCTCCATGTCCATACCATCCTAATCCTTCCATGTCCATACCATCCTAATCCCTCCATGTCCATACCATCCTAATCCCTCCATGTCCACACCATGTACCATCCTAATCCCTCCATGTCCATACCATCCTAATCCCTCCATGTCCATACCATCCTAATCCCTCCATGTCCATACCGTCCTAATCCCTCCATGTCCACACCATGTACCCCTAATCCCTCCATGTCCATACCGTCCTAATCCCTCCATGTCCATACCATGTACCATCCTAATCCCTTCATGTCCATACCATCCTAATCCCTCCATGTCCATACCATCCTAATCCCTCCATGTCCATACCATGTACCATCCTAATCCCTTCATGTCCATACCATCCTAATCCCTCCATGTCCATACCGTCCTAATCCCTCCATGTCCATACCGTCCTAATCCCTCCATGTCCACACCATGTACCCCTAATCCCTCCATGTCCACACCATGTACCCCTAATCCCTCCATGTCCATACCATCCTAATCCCTCCATGTCCATACCATGTACCATCCTAATCCCTTCATGTCCATACCATCCTAATCCCTCCATGTCCATACCATCCTAATCCCTCCATGTCCATACCATCCTAATCCCTCCATGTCCATACCGTCCTAATCCCTCCATGTCCATACCGTCCTAATCCCTCCATGTCCATACCGTCCTAATCCCTCCATGTCCATACCGTCCTAATCCCTCCATGTCCACACCATGTACCCCTAATCCCTCCATGTCCACACCATGTACCCCTAATCCCTCCATGTCCATACCATCCTAATCCCTCCATGTCCATACCATGTACCATCCTAATCCCTTCATGTCCATACCATCCTAATCCCTCCATGTCCATACCATCCTAATCCCTCCATGTCCATACCATGTACCATCCTAATCCCTTCATGTCCATACCATGTACCCCTAATCCCTCCATGTCCATACCATCCTAATCCCTCCATGTCCATACCATTTCAGCCTCACCTGTTTTTGTGTGTTTTTGAGACTCGACTTTGACTTGGACTCGGGACTTGACTTGATACTTGTGCCTCAGGATTTGAGGCTGACATGGGAATGGACTAGTGTGTCACACACACCAATATCTCCTCTTCTCTGCCAAACATGTAGGTCTTCTTCGTGACATCTGTGGGAACTACACGGTAGCCTTCTCCCTGGCCGGAGTGCCTCCCATGGTTGGGGGAGTGGTTCTGTTCTTTGTGCCCCTCGTGCACCGCAGGCTCCAGCGGCGCCAGGCTCAGGCCGGAGTGTCACAAGAGGATCCAGCGCCGACCACCCACATGCTGCCCTCTGCCCAGCCAGCAGAGGAGCCCAAGAGCTGCTCTAACGGAGACATGCTGCCTGGCTACACTGACGTGGAGACACACATCTGAAGTGAGACTATGAAGGTAAGCCATGATACCCTCATGGCTGCCTGGGCATATATTGTCATACAGTAGGCTATATGTAATACTTTTGGAGTATTAACAGGCAAAATAAACTTGAGAGGAATTTGGTGATTCATATATATATATATATATATATATTCATATGACATAATACAAGTACACAGGGCTCTACATGTGTACACATGTACACATACAAATATGATCTCTCTCATTTCGGGCTCATCATTTTCATTATTTTTAAACATTTTGTTTTGTTTTATTTTTACCCTGTAATTACTTATAGGGATTCCGCCCACCAGCACTTTTTTGCCTGTCCAATCATTGCCATTGCCCAGACCAGAGCCATTTCTATGGACCACAACAGTCCCTGTGGGTTTCTGCTCTTGTCCCTTCACCCTCCACCACCTGTTCAGTGACCGTGACCTTGTTTTCTACACTGACTCTTTTCTTTGTCATTTGGCCCATATGATGGGAAGGACAAAAGAGAAGGTAAAACTTGGTAAAAGCGTAACACAATCTGAAATAGAGTTTAATGTTACAATCATCTTTATCTTTATCTTTAAGATATTCTTATGTAAATTCTTATGTATTCTTATGTAAACTGAAACATGTAAACTGAAACGTGTTCAAAAAATTTGTTTTGCAAAAATCCACCTGTTGGTGGTGCTATAATAGGCCAATGTGAAAAGGGTGGGATATATTCCGCAGCCTAGTAGGAAAGTCTGTGAAAGATTTCACATAAATTGCATGCTGCGTTCATGATTTGAGGCTTTTTGTTCAAAATGGACCAATCCTGCAAACTTTGAAAGCCAATGTTAGCCAATTAGGATGAAATATGAAATATTGGACGGATCCATCTTGAACACATGACTATAGAGATAGTGTGTAATGATTTGCGGGATTTTTGGACAGAATTTGGAGGAGTAATATATAAAAAAAGATCTGGAAAATTTGGGGCAGAGATTCATCGTTGGCATCCAGGGAGTGTGCGTGCAAGATTTGGCAACGACGGACACACACACACACACACACACACGGACGGATGGACGGACTCGCACACGGACGGAGTGCAAAACACACTCTCCCAATGCCTCGGCCTGGTGGAGACAATTAACAAAGAGACATACAGTAGTATGAGTTATTGGATTCATGATTACTGTAAGCAATGTCAGAGGTCTGTTCTGTTTTAAATGTCAATATATCCTATTGTGACAGACAGATGAAGAATGGCTTATGTGTTGTCACAGATAAACCACCCTCTCACAGCACTTAAGAGACCAGCCACCTAACACATTCACCTCAACTCAGCCGTACACTGTGCTAAACTGTACTTCACACCCCAGGAAGAGACCAGCCACCTCACACATTCACCTCAACTCAGCCGTACACTGTGCTAAACTGTACTTCACACCCCACCGTCATTTTTTTCATGATTATTAGTGAGGACCTATTATATGAAGATAGGTTGAAAAGTGGTGAAGTGGTCCTTTAACTTCAATCCCATTGTTATAATTCGAGGCGTACGCCCGGCCATGACCGATTCGCATCATTAGGCGTACATTCCATATGACCGATGATGTGAAACGACCTCAGCGGGTACATCTCCGCATTTTGTGGCAGAAATACACTGACGACAGGGTATTGTCCCCTCGCTACATACAGTATATGGTCTCCACTGCAACTCACATCAGAACAATGGAATTTAGGTTAAAAATCACTGAAGTTTCCCTTTAAGTTGTAGCTGGTTCTTTGTGAGGGTTTGCTATTTTATATATTGTTAGTCCAGTCAAGTTTTCAAAACATGATGCACATCCCATCAATACGAGTGTATCTAGCAGGTGCATGGTAAGCAAAGCAAAGCAAAGCAAAGTTACTATATTTACCCAGGGTAACTGGACTATAAACTCAAGAACTTGTTTACAGCCAGGCCCTGCTCATACAATGTAGAAACTAGAAATACAATTTAGGTAAAGAAACACATCCTATTCCCAATGAAAACATAGCAAGTTAGTGCCAAAACATATTTAAATACAACTGTATTGGAATTGTTCTTTACCAACGGTAAATGGTATTTGAAGTTTATCACTCCCCACTCTACAATTTCAATGTTTCGGAGCATTAAATTATTTAACCATAGTTAAAGCATTTAGGACGGTACTGGTCTAGGTGTGCTACCTTTGATTAATTCCTCTTACAGTTTAAAAGTGAAAATCTTTGAAAGTAAATGCTAGGTTCATAAAGGTTGCGTATTTTCCCTAAATGTGGCCGAGCATGTATAAAGTCCCTTTAAATGGAAATACCCTATATAGATACACTTGGTGTAGTAGACATGAAGGTTTCCACCAAGCAATTGGTCCACTCCTCACACATACTGTAGCAAATAAAGCCATAGCATTGTTCTGTTCTGATACATTGCAATAATTACATTAAAAGTAGATCAGAATGGTGTGGAAGTGAAGTGAGTGAAACATAATAGTAAAAGCTGCGTCTTAAACATCTAAATCAATCAGTGATGTATGATGTATATTAATGCACTAAATGTATGACAAGTGAGACTTGTCATGAACATATCAATCTAAATATTTAAAATGCTTTACCTAGTCTGTTACACCTTTAATTTAATTACTTCATAAGAGCAGCAAACATGTCCTAAAATCACTCTCACTGGGGCGAGCAAATTTCATTGGAAACAACAATGGGTGGCCATTGCCCCATAACCCATCCAGTTATAATACATCCATGTTCACACCTAGGGTAAATGAAAGTGACTTCACCTACCTTGTCAGCCATTAATTATATTGTAGTGGGAAACGAGTATTTGGTAGGATTTTGAATTATGTTTGTGAATATGCACTTTATTGCAGATAAACTTATGCAATCAAAGTTAGCAGGGCCTGCATCATGTGATAAAACAAAACACTATAGATGATACATTGTTCTCTGTTATACTAGTACACAGCCTTAACATGAATTTTTGTCTGTGAATTTATTTAGCCAGGGGTTAGGTAATAAGTAAGTTAATCTTACATGACCCTACATGAGCCATAGCTTCGCCAATTTTTAAACTAAGACATGTGGTTATGTTTTCGCTTTCTTTTTCATTATTTGGTCATTATTTTATTTTTATTGTGAATTATACACATGGAAACATTGTGCATTTACTTTTTAACAATAGACCGATTGCTGTAGCAGATGTTTCACATTCAACTGGGTATTTTGTATCATGTTTGCAGTGTTTCCTCTGTGTATATGTACATGTGTGCCGACCTTGTTGGTATAATGTATGTGACACAGCTTTGTTACAACCTGTCAATAAGGAGACTATATAGATGAATGGCTTTTAACCTCACCAGACCCCATTTTGGACAACCTTTGCAGGGTGACGATTTGCTGCTTCAGTAATTTCTTTCCTCATGAGTAGTCGACTAAATCCAGAAAGATAACCATACACTGCCTCATTTAGACTCTTCAATCCACAAGAAGAGAGATTTTTGTTACCGTTACTGAGTTCGGACCACTTACCTCCTGAGATTACATGTTCTGCTGAACAAGGAACTTGCTAAATAATGGTGCGAGATGCGATGGCTGACTTTTTGTTCCTGTTATGGAGTGTGGTTTTGTGCTGAGAGGGGAAAGGAATTGAAAGTCAATAAAGTAGATGCCATTCCATCAATGAACTTCTATTATTGCAAGATCACATCCTCTTCTGTCCACGTTTGCGCTGCGTTCATGCAAATGCTCTCTGTGTGTGACAATGCCATGAGCCTAAACGCTACCTTCATCTCACCACAGCACATTGCTTTTGTAAGTAATGCTACAGGACAAAAGACATTTAATAGGAAAATAACACTTTTACCTCAGTAATCTAGTTGGAACATAATGTTGGCATTATTTTATACATATTTTCATATAGTTTGCTGTTGCAGTCATAATAATTTCAGGGCCACTGATCTGCTGCCGTTGCAGCAGTATCAACTGCCAAAAGCCTGTTTTCAATCAACCTGCAGGCTTCCTCCACAATTCCATGACTTCTTATAGGCACCACATGGAAGTACAGTGTATGTATAACCTTCACAGCCCACAGGGGAGTGGGTAAAATCTGAGTTAAAATTTGCTTTATGAGACGTTACCACATTTATGGTGGGCTTTCTTTCATCATTCCTCTTCACCTCGACCACCACACCTCTGCCAGTTTACAGTAGCCTGTCTCATGGGTTCACATTGAGATGGTACAACTTGATAGTTCAGCAGCATTAGCTCGTTTTCCTCAATAAAGCTAGACTTTCGCATAGATCAAGAGCAGTAGGAATCACCCATGATTCTTACGCACTGGGGGTGGTTTTGTGTGTGCATGTTTCACATGATCCACACGAGAATATGCATCTGTGGTTGATTTTTCATGGTGAGATAAGGCAAAAACCAGTATGAATCAGGTATCAACTATATCAATAGTTTGATGCAAAATACCTTTTTGTATTGTTTATTCATTACAACCCCAGGGTGTGTACAACAAGTTGTATGTTTGAAAAAACAAGAAAAGGGTAATGGCAGTGAACTCGCAATGAATGTGTGAAATGTGAATACAATTGGTTACTGTTGGGGAGTACTGAAATGGCGTCAGGGGACAATCTTTTCTCCTTCACTTTTTACTAGTTGTTGTTTTTGTTGTTGTTACGTATCTTTCGTATCTACGTATCTTTTTACACTGCTTAATGGTTAGCCATTAGCCTAACCCAATGTCAGGGTAGAACCAGCTGATTAGTTAGACATTGTTGCTATAGCTGCAAACTGAAACAATAATTTAATGACCTATTATGTACTTGATTTTGTTTGTGTCTTTGCTTAAATTTCCTTTTCAATTGTTTCCAACTTATGTTGAAACATTTATATTATGTTTTAATAACTACTGGAGAAATAATAAATATTGCTTATGTCTCTTATGAGTAAGTGTATTATAATATTCAAACATTGGAGTTGAATGTTGAAAAAGTGATATACATTCTGGGTGGTTGCATGGTGTTGAGCCAGTGTTTGGCTTGCCAAAGTCTTGCTGTCTATGCAACTCTGACGGTCTGTCTGTGACCACAATGCAATCTAATGTATGCTTATGACAAACTCAAAAGGATAAATGCATACTTGAGACTGAAAGCAACACATCAGTTTGTGACGCTCAAGTTTGAATTGCAAATTTGCATTTGTCCCCCAATGTTGCAGTTGTAGCTGAAGAGCCTGCAGGAGTTCCAGAAATACCCACAAAGCTACAGTAGAGCCCCTTGTATATTACATAAGCTATCGACAATTAATACAGTTATACACTCACGTTCAAACTTTTTAAGATTTTTTGCAAAATAGGGAGATTTCATACGATTTTTTTTAATCTTTGGTACATTTTACCATGCAAGACAAAATTGTAGAGTTTTCACAGTGTTTTGTTTTGTTTTGTTTTTTCTTTTCTCAGCATTCCTGTGTGGTGTACAGGATCTGAGTTACAGAATAATGCATTGAATGAACGTGGTATTGCCAGTAAGATATAATTATTGTAAAAGGTGTCATAATTAATATGCTTCAATTAGGCTTAAAGATGAACCGACTGACCGACACGTAAAAATGAATCATCCATACAATTGTGATCAAATTTAAAGGCAATCCCACCCAGTAACATTGAATTATTCTGTGCAATGTCAAGAGTGTGCTTGTTTCATTTCACCTTTGCTGACTGTTTAAATGTTTCGCTTAACCATGAGAGTGAACCGCCTCAGCCTGGGACCATGTACGCAATTCTACTGTATATGGGTCAGGACGGGAACGTCATTCTCACTACTTCAAGAATAACAAGGGGGTCTATAAATTATGAGGACAAGTCGAGATTTGCAAAGTCAATGTGTTGTCAGTACCACCTCAGCCATGGACTGATGATAATTATTTTCATAATACTAGTCCCATCATGGCCACCAAGATTGCAGCAAAGAAGTATTGGTTCATAAGTATTGCCTGCTAGAGCCAAATCATTCATGCACCTTGAAATAGCAAGTTCTAGAATCCACTTTCCCTGTTCTACCGTATGTTATATGTTTCAGTATATTATGTATACTGTACATTATACATGCTCTGTATGACTGTGTGCTTACAAATACAGTAGATGAGATTGATGATGCTCATCATCAAGCTTGTTTAATTGTATATCCTCAAATATTCCAACTTTTCTATATTACTGTTATTGATATATTTATTATTGTGGCCCCAGGCCAATGCTTCCTAGAGCCCTGCATATTTGCGGCTCTATGGAATTTGTCACCTCAAATTTATTTTATATCACTGTTGCCTCTCATGTCCTACAACGGTCAACCTCTTTTTTCAGACCTTTTAACCCATTAAGACCTGAGGCTGATTCTACAGATGCCTTCAAAAACGTTAAAAAAATAGAAGTTGTACAAGCTCACAGCGTGGCACCAAGTGAGCTGTGATCTTTTTTGGAATGGCCAACTCTAAAATCTAAAATGACACAGATGCTTTCCGGGTTTTAATGGGTTTAACTTTTTATATGAGACTTGTTCCATTTCACTTTTTTCATGACTTGTTCTTACAAGGCTTGTGACACCACACAATTAAAAAAAATGAAATTATTGCTGCTAGACATAAACATATAATGTTTTTGGCGAAGTT
>NC_139711.1:34184460-34211960 GCF_964188405.1 Protomyctophum parallelum | reverse complement strand
GTTGTTTAGGAGTGTTGTATACTAGAAATACTGTACATCAATGTCAGTGTTCATCTCAAAATACTGTTGCCTCGTTTAGCTAGCTTACTCTTAAATACAAATGTATTTCTTCATAAAACATGACATTCTTTTAATAAAACACAACAAAGAAACTAAAAGTAAACACAAAACCAACAACCCTGGTTCTACAATAGTGATCTTCCAGACGGGGTCTATAACTCCTATAAGTAGCCTATCCATTATTTGGCTCTTGCTGTATTAGTAGGACTGTAGTAGGTCTTATTGCAGAGCTGTGCTACAGTGGGGGTGCATACTGCATACGTTGGTTTACTTGGTTAGACATACTAACAGTCCGACAGGCATTAGTTCGACAACACCGTTGCTCCTGACATGCGTGGCCGGTTACAACTAACACGTGGCAGAGTTCAAACTCAACCGTGACTCCCGACTTGCGTGGCAGATTAAAACGAACTTGTGGCAGGTTAAAACTAGCCTGTGGCTTCCTGTGAGGTTAGGTTTAGGGTTGGGTTTTGGGTAGGTTGTCGGACTAATGAACTGTTAGTACGTCGCACCAGATTGCACCCGCTGCAGTGCAGGCCTCACTGCTGCGTGTCGCAGCCCAGGAGCTCCAGGCGCAGGGCGATGTCATTGTGCCAGCCCCGCGGATGGATGCGGAGGTGGCGGCCAAACAGAGGAGGATCAAACCTGGTTAGGGCCTCCTCGTCAGGGTCGTTGTTCCCAAGGAAGATCTGAGGAAGGAAGGATGTGGAGTAAGAACACAAGATGAGGACAGAGGAGGAGAGTTGAGGATAGAGCACGTAGAAGAAGAGAGGAGAGGTGACGAGAGGTGGAGAGAGGAATGCGAAGGACAAGAAGAAAATGTGTGTGTGTGTGTGTGTGTGTGTGTGTGTGTGTGTGTGTGTGTGTGTGTGTGTGTGTGTGTGTGTGTGTGTGTGTGTGTCTGAGACATACCCGTTCTCTTTGTGACCCCTCCTCTAGCACACTGCTCCACGAATGTGTGTCATCGCTGATGGTGACCGAGAACTCTGTCACCATCATCTGGGTCATTAGCGACCAGGCCCCTTGGGTCACCAACCCTGTTATACGCTGCATTTTTAACAAGTCAACTTGCAGCCACTCATGAGGATTGTTATTCTGGAGCAGGGAGAGAAAGGCAGAGGTTCAAAACTAGCAGAAAAAGAAAAAATAAGCTTAATTAATTTGTAGCCTAAATTGACCTTTTACATAAGAAATGTAGATTGCTCTATATAAAATGCAAGACAGTTTCCAAGAGAGCGACAGAGTCAAATAAGAATTCCATTACACAACAAAGGAAGAGGTGTAGTGTGACCCGTGTCCTGTTATTTGGAAACAAGGGAGGGACACACACGTAACGTTGCCATACTTTGGCTTGGTTTAAACTGATTACAGTTAAAAATCTTTGGCTCTGTTTTAGTGCCACAATATTTGAGTACTTCAAGATATCCACTTAGAAATGAAACATAACCTGCATGCTGGCATGACATCACTTTACAGGCCCGAGCAGCTAGTTATTTAACTACTTTGGCTCTTGGTTTCCTTGTCTTTAACCATTGAGTTGAAAACAACCCCCAGTGACCCTGCCCGTGATCCAGCAATCACAAGTACTGTGTGCTGCTTGGCTTGTGACCTTTAGCAACATAACAGTCTGACAGGAGCACAAATCACACTTCGACCACTCAATGCAGGGAAGTGTGAAAGTGATAAGCTGGGGAGGAAAGCACTGCAGAATCATTTAGACTAGCGTAGACTTTTAGAGAGCAGAGGAGAGAAGTCAAGAAGAGAAGAGAAGAGAATAATGGGTGACTGGTGAGCGAAACAAGCAGAAGGTCATGGGAGATGATTGCAAAGTAGATCCAAAGTAGAGGTTTTGATGTGTCCTCAATGTTACATGGTGTAATATCACTAGTCACTACATCAGATGTTTGGGGCAAAGCAAAAAAACAACGACAATAATCAGTGTGTGTGTGTGCGTGTGCGTGCGTGTGCGTATGCGTGTGCGTGTGTGCGTGTGCGTGTGCGTGCGTGTGTGTGTGTGTGTGTGTGTTTGCACCTGTGGCCTCCAGGCATTGGTACTGCCCTCCTTGTGGAGGCGAGCGAGGGCAGGGCTCCAGGTATGCAACCATTTGGAGCGGAATGAGGATGCACTGAAGCTGCTGTCAGGTAAACCCCTCTGAAGACCCAGAGGCAGAGAGCAACCTGGTGACATAAGCATAGGGTAGAATAGAGTCCTTTATTATACAAATGCCTTCTAAATTAGGCCATGGGCCAGAGCCCAGAATTTCATGAAAAGGAATAGATTCTGGTGGCAAATTCTAATGATGATTTTTATGTTCCCACATGCCCATGGTATCATTTAAGCCCTGGTAGCACTACCAACTTGGTGGCTTTCTACCTGTTATCACCACTTTTATATAAGAAATAACCGAAATTCATTTTTTTTAATTAATTTTCATATCATATCCTTTTAATATAAATGTCAAATCATGCCTGGAATTGATTGGTACTGACATATAAAACATTGTAATACACAAGAATGCCACTTAGAAATGCTAAAAGTTGGCATTCAAAGGAATTATTAAAAAAAATAGGCCACATTTTAGTGATTTTCGTAAGGCCACAAAATTTGTTATATTTTCCAAAATATTTAACTTAGACACTTAAAGTGTGCACATAAGACTCCAAATTTAAAAAGAAAAGAAAAACAACACAATGTCCAGTCACATAATGAGGCACATGCCACCATATAGTTCAAACGACCTGATGCCAAAGCACAACCACATATTCACATTAACTTTTTTCTTTTTTTTTTTCTTTTTTTACTTTTCTCCTGAAAATCAACATATTCAGAGATAATTAATCATAGATGTCATCATCACTTGCATGTGCATCTATGTGGTCTGCTAGATCTTCAGGGGCATTCTGGCAGTCCTTTAACCGACACATCTGGGTGCACTTCAGTCCATTTACAATGCAAGCACAGTTTGGAGCACTGCATGACTTGCGGCAGTCACAACTGAGCAGATTTAGCACAGTTTCTGGAGCAGGTAATCCTGTCATCCATTTGATTACGAGGTTGCTATCATTGTCAACGGTCCACCCATGTCCAGTTGGTTCAGGGGTTTCCATTTTGGCTTGAAAGCTGTGTCGCCATATAGCTGCCTGGTAGTTGGCCCGAAGTGTGTGCTGGCGTAAACTGTCACGGCATGGTGGAAGCTGTGAGGAATCTGCTTCTCCTTTTTTCCCACAGAACATTAGGTAACGACATTCATTGATGACTGTGCAATCCGTCTTCTCTGAAAGGTAGAGGCAGCATGTGAATGCCTCCATCTCTTTGAACTGTTGCTCAGTCATATCAAAGGTCTGCCCAAGTTCCCCAAAACACTGCCTGAAATTTGGCATCTTCTTTAGGAGGTTCATGGGTTTCACTTTCCCTTTCCCAGCAAAGGCACTAACGGTGTCACAGCCTGTAAAAGCATGAATGCCAATGAGGGAGGTGCATACGTCAATCCCATGTTGACTTGCAACTCCCCTGATGTCTATATATTGACAGCGTGCTGATGTTCCTCTTCGTTGATAAATGGGGCACTGTAAATTGTGACCAAGGCTTAATGCCATGATAAGAATGTCTGTATCATCTGCAGCTATGATTACTGCCTTATAGCCTTGGTCTGCTGCATGCTTGGAATGAAGCAGAACCCTGGTATCTGCCTCTTCATGATCCGATGCCAATTCTGGTACAACTTCAGTGATTTCCCTCGTTACGCGAAAACATTCTGAGCCACTGGTGATTTGGGGATCATGTTTTCTGACTTGCTGATGTTATCTAGAGAGGGGGGCCAGTTATTGTCACATTCATGTGCTAATATATCACTCCGTAGGTGAAGTGCTGCCTTTGCTAGTAATGCCGCCTTGTCTTCTTCTTTGGACTTCAAAATCTGTAACTCTTTCTCAATTCTAATCATAGTAGTTTATCCATGGACAGATGGTGTGGGTATAATATCACTCTTCCATTGGGATCATATATTATCTCCATATCACTTTTAAACTCTGTCTTAAGTTTGGGAAAAAAGTTTTTCTTTGTTGATTGAGTAACGGTAATTTTTTTTTATATGGGTTATCAACATATTTCTCAGTTCTGTTAGAAAAACCGCACAGGGATTTTGAATTATATCAGATCGTATGTACTCACAGACCTTATTGAATGCCATTGCTTCTATTTCTGAGTACTCATTACTTTGTGCTGCATCAGAAGTTTGGGAAGACTTGGTCTGATCTGTTTTGGTGTACAATCGATAACATGTTCTGTGAAAGTGCACCTCGGCACCTATCGCATTACGGCTTAAGGCAGCAATGACACTACTGTCCATTTTAGAAACAGCAGCCTTGCGTAATGCACAGTCCGCTTCTTCTGTGACACATTTTATTAAAGGTTCCCGTGTTTTTGTGCCTTTGATATATTTCTGTACTTTTTCACATACAATACATACTTTCTCATAAACAGTTGAGCTTGACCCTGGTTGTCTAATTGATCGTCGTATTTTAACTTCATCATTAGATGATGTTGCATTTTCGCTGGATTGTCGCTGCACAATGGTGTCTAAATCTCTTTTCATTGTGAACATTTTCCTGCACTTAACATGATATTTTATTTTGGGGATTTCATTTGGAGGCAAGTTATGTGCAATATCCAGGAGGGGCTGAAATTCACGGATCTGGGCAGCTTGTAATAACGTAGCCCATGAATTTAAGTCTCTCGGTTCTACTAATGGGGCCATTGGACATTCCAAAGAACTGTGTACAACACAGTCAGTGGACTCCTGCCTATTGATTACTGGTCTCTGATCTGGTTCCATGCTTGCTTGCTAATGCTTGCTTGCTTGCTTGACCTGCTTGCTCACTGCTCTGTCTGAGTGGAGAAACAAATCTGAGCTCCAGTCAAACTGGGGCTTAAATAGGGCTGGCTTGATTGCAGGATGATTGTCTCCAGGTGGTGTCCACCTGCCAGGCAGGAGGCCCAGACACGCCCACTCCCAGAACTAGGTCAGACTGTGAGATGCTCAACAAACATCTAACATAAATTACTATCAGTGAAATGAAAGATATTAATGATATTTACATGTGAACAGTAACTTGTCACTTTCTGCAGGGTAATTTAACAGGGTTGGGAAATTATTTGTTTAATAATTGTTATATTTCAACATCAGGGAGTCTTTTGGGTACACTGTAATGCTAAATGCTAAATGCTTAAGTCTCTAAGTCTAAATGTAATATGGTGGGAAATATATAGCCCATTTTGTGACCAAAGGAAAAAACAAAAATACTAATTTGACCTATTTATTTTAATTATTACTCTTGTATTACTCTACAATGTTTTATAATTCAGTCCCCATCAATTCCAGGCATAGTTTAATAAAATGTATTAACTTGTATTATAAGGATATTATATGAAAATGAATAAAAAAATGAGAATTTCGGTTATTTCTCATATAAAAGTGGTGGTAACAGGTAGAAAGCTACCAAGTTGGTAGTGCTACCAGGGCTTAAATGATACCATGGGCATGTGGGAACATAAAAATCATCATTAGAATTTGCCACCAGAATCTATTCCTATCAACCCCACTGGCCCATGTACTAAATCAGTAGTTCTCACACTTTCAATATGTTTTCAAAAAATAGCAGATGTACAAGCACGCTTGTACTGTATATCTGCTATTTTTGAATAGCCAATAAATAGCCAATAAAGAATCACACCTGTGTGATGTGAGGGGCGCTCTTATCATCACACATCATCATACATTATCTGATTCCAGCCAATCACAATTTGCGTCCTCACTTTTGTCTTCAATGTTTTTGTCAACACACTTTTGTCTTCATTGTTTGTGTCAACACACTTTTGTCTTCAACGTTTGTGTCAACACACTTTTGTCTTCAATGTTTGTGTCAACACACTTTTGTCTTCAACGTTTGTGTCAACACACTTTTGTCTTCAATGTTTGTGTCAACACACTTTTGTCTTCAATGTTTGTGTCAACACACTTTTGTCTTCAACGTTTGTGTCAACACACTTTTGTCTTCAATGTTTGTGTTTACACAGACCCTCAAAGCTGGACATATACGCCCCTCAAAAATTAAACAAATGCTTTTTTTTTGTTAAACTAGAGCGAAATACCTGCCAGAGTCTGACAGAGAAGTATTAGCTCCAAAGTGCATTTAATTGGTTAGCACCAGCTTACGTTTCATTGGGAGCTTGCTCCAGTGTGTGGTCTACATTTTTGTTTTGTTTTAAACCTCTTCTTCTGGCCAGCACCTGGGATTTTATTGTTTTGATGTGTGTGCTTTGTGAACCTTTTCCCACAGTCTTACAGAGCCACTTCAAATGTAAAAATTGTGAGGGGCGCCTCCTTTAAACAAACATCGTATTCTAAACAACCATTTAAAAGTCCATAGACTTGGCTGCCATATGATGTAAACCTAAAAAAAGACACTTGGCTCACACTGTGACACACACGTGGCACGGAGAAACAACAACACTGACTGTGTGGCGTTGGATGCGAGTGCGCTGCAGTCGTGTGAGATTCTAGTACTGTACATTATCTTTTGAAAACATAAACTTGCTGTGGTCTGCAAAAGAATGTTCAAGTTTTCCAAAGATTGAAAACATCATGGTTTCACTTTCAACTCACTGTTGAGATCGCAGCCTAGCAGCTCCAGCCGGAGGGCAGGGTGTCTCACAAAGTTTAACGGTATGATCCTGACGTAGCGAGCCACGATTGGGGATGAAAGACGGTTGTCTTTCACCTTGGAGCCATCCATGCTGCTTTTAAAGGGCTGAAACCAAATGATAATTATTTTTTAGTCAGAAAGTCAGAAATACAATTTGTCGTATGTTGTTTTGTTTGCCAAATATATGAGTGTCAAATAATAAATGATTGTAACAGCCAGATAGACACACAAATAGACGCACATAGTTTGGCCTGGAGTGGTTTCCCCGGTAGGTTCTCCAGCTCTCCATGTCCAAGCTGTAGGAAATGGAGAAGTGAGTGATGAAGTAATCTCTCAGGGAAGCCCTGGCTCCTTGGGTCTGGAGACCATGGACAAGAGTGGGCTTCTGGAGATCCACCTATAGGTAGAGACAAACCCACAGATGCACAGACTAGATCAGAACATTTTCTCACGCAATTTGACGCAAATATGCATGTGAGTATGTGATCCCACGCATGCACAGATACAATACTATTCAAATCAAATTAATGCTGGACAGAGGACAAACCACATGTAAGAGAAGAGAATGTCAAACCTGTATCCAGGACTCCTTGTTTTTACCCATCCAGGCATTGATGGTTCCAGACAGGTCAAGCCTAGCAAGTCTGGGCTCCCAATTACCTGAACACACACACACACACACACACACACACACGCACACACGCACACACGCACACACGCACGCACACACGCACACACGCACACGCACACGCACACGCACACGCACACGCACACACACACACACACACACACACACACACACACACACACACACACACACACACACACACAAAGAAAGACACAATCCATATTAGTCATGTTTTCAGCCTTTAGTGAAGTTCCTTAACTGGCAGTTAGCAGGTGTGAGCGCGTTTGTATGGATTTAGATGTCTGACCTATGTGATTTGATGCAGTGATCTGGGAATCTTCAATCCGTCCCGACTTCATTCCAAGAGGCAAGACACATCCTGAAAGTCAAAGCATGGGATTTCCTTTCAATGTTACTACGCATCACACTTCTGAACGTACGCAATAGTAGTCACTTGGAAACATTCCAAGATGTGCGCATACCAAGAATCTTGAATCAGATGTACTGATATAGGGATATGATTCATCACAGGACTAACACCAATGCTTGTCCCATTTTTCAGAGTCTTTGGTATGACCCGGCCGGGGATCGAACCCCGACCTTCCAGTCCCAGGGCGGACACTCTAACCACAAGGCCACTGAGCTGGTGGAGTAGTTCACCCAAAGAATTACACACCCCAAGCAGCCTTGAATTTATGGAGATGCTTTTGGTTTTGTCGCATTCCTAAGCCAATCATTTTGGCATGGAATTATTTCAGGAGCTGCAGCAGTTTGTGGGCAGAGTGTCCCACGGAGACTACTATTTGTAACGTAATGGGAAACACATGATGCAGCACTGCAGTAGAGTGTTGTTATGTCAGATTAGTACAATTGCCTAGCCTGGTTTCCAGTCTGATTCGCTACGTTCCACACAAACAAATTCACGGAAATTCACGGAAACATTTAGCCTGGGTTCCAGCCTGATTCGCTGAGTTCTGTCAGTAGCGAAGTGACATTTAGCCTGGGTTCCAGCCTGATTCGCTGAGTTCCGCGGATCTGAAATTGTCACTGCCCTACATTTTCAGATCCGTGGAACGCTGGAGCGAATCAGGCTGGAACCCAGGCTAGGAAACATTCACGTGAATTTGTTCACGGAATTCATGGAACGCAGCGAATCAGACTGGAAACCAGGCTAACAATCGCCCATGACTCTCTTTTATTCATAGTTTCCAACGATAACAACTCCTGTTGCCACCAATAAACCTTCATAATGGCAACTGGTAGCCGATGACTCAAAGTGTATACCTACGTGGACTGTAGACCAGTAATTTAGCCCTCATGCCAGCCATCTGGTATTCCCCAATGGTACACTCCACCAACCAGGTACCCACCGTGGGGGGTCTCATCTCCACTGTGCCGAACACACCTGGAGAGGGAGACATATAACACTGATGTGTATAATTTAATATTCATATGCATGTATGTGTAGTACGTACATATATGTATAGTTGGCTACATGCTATACTTATCCTATGCATGCATTACTGCATAATATGCTTATTATTATAGTGTCTGTGTAATTTTGTGCGTGAGCGTGTGCTTCACACCATTTCACATAATATTTTGTATTATATCTGCATGGATCTGTTTGTGTGTGTGTGTGTGTGTGTGTGTGTGTGTGTGTGTGTGTGTGTGTGTGTGTGTGTGTGTGTGTGTTGTTTACCAGGGTAGAGGTTGTAGACCCCCATGCGGTGTTCCTGGTCAGTGTGAACACTGAAAGGCAGACCATGGAAGTGTACAGCGTGGTACTCTCCATCACTGCCCACGTTTAGAAGGTGCCACCTGACTGGCTGATGCTGGGCAACCAACAGACCAGGAAGTGTCTCCGCCACATAGCCATTTATCGCTAGGGAAACAAATAGTCGGTATTTGTGTGAGAAAAACTACTTGTACAGTAACAACAACAATAGAGGGTATGCGCATGCATAAAGTGAGTGGCAAATCGAGTGGCAAAGTGTTTAGTCATTTAATGCAATCAGATAGGACTTTTGTGTTAGGAACTTAGGATGTATAGGCTGTCAAGGCCAGAAAGTAGTTTTTTGTCACAGTAGGCATTCCTGCATAACTTCCGGGTAGAAAGTGCAGTCGCGCATACCCTCTATTGGAATATGCTGTAATTTTAAATATAATTTAAACCTCTATCTACTTCTCGTTAAATGTTTGGTCCCTAGACAATATGACTCGACCATCCACCTGCAAACTTGTTGCTGATCTGGAACAAGGGGTCATCAGGGTTGGCCCGGCAGGGCGGGGTGCAGTACTTTTGCAGGTTCTCTTCGAGGTACCAGCTCTTGGTTTCATCAAACGTGTGGAAAAGCAGGGCGTACTCCTGGATGCCGGGTTGCAGCTGCAGATGAGGATGTAGGGTACCGGGCTTACAGATGACCAGAGGACCAATCAGACCTGAGTGAAGGTCCCTCTCCTGAAATATGGCACAGTAGCAGCAGAACGATAGTAAAGTGAAAGAATGCAGGTGTATGCCTGTGCATGCAGAATGCTCCTACATACAATAAGATTACGGAAATGAAACAGGCTACACAAAATGCAGGCACAGTCAGACACACACCTTGTCCACAGTGGAGTAGTAGGCCCCCGCCTTGCAGTCAAACTCTGGGCTGGTGGGCCCTTGTTTACGGGTTATTCTCCAGTTGTAGACACGTGCCTGCCCGGGGGGCACAGCCTCCCCTGGGAGACCTGCTGGGATAGAGGAGGACTGGGCTTGGGCAAAGCCAGCCCCCTGGCTGCGGTCATACACGCCTTGGAGGTGAAAGGAGTAAGGCCTGGATGCCTTATTCTTAAAGGTCACCTTAAAATGAGACAAACTGCTCTTATTTTTTTTTATAAAGTAACTCTGTAACTGTGAACTAATCAAACCGAAGCATTCCTGTACAAACTTTAAATGAGACAAAAGCTTTACCAAGAAACAAGAAAATAATGTTGTCTTGTATAATATTGTGCACACACACGCACACACACATACACACACGCACACACACATGCACGCAGACACACACACGCACGCACACACACACACACACACACACACACACACACACACACACACACGTGCATGCACGCAGACACACGCACACGCACACACACGCACGCACGCACGCACGCACGCACGCACGCACGCACGCACGCACACACACACACACACACACACACACACACACACACACACACACACACACACACACACACACACACACACACACACACACACACACACACACACACACACACACACACACACACACACACACACAGTACAGAGTATATACATTGTAAACCCTACTACAGCCTGGTTGTTACTCACAGTTAGAAGCCCATTGATCTCGGCTCTGATGATGGGTCCCATGATTCCCTGATGTTCCTGAAGCTCTCCTGGGTCAACAGGAACAATAAAGTCTTTATCCCAGTAAGCTCTGAACACCACCTTCTTGTATTCTGGTAGGAATTTTCTCATTCCACGCCGCATCGCTCTGAGGAGGTGAGATGATGGTGAGAATATGCACTGCGTTATATTGCTTTCCTGATGACATTTTGAAAATCACTTTTCTGCAATGGCTGTGAGGGATTTTGTTGTTGTTGTTGTTGTCCCAAATCTATGCCCAAGTGACCAAGTCAGCTTCCCACCACACTGAATTCACATGATGTAGCTACCCTTACTAACCCAATTCCATTACTAGTACGGTAGTACCAGAGAAACAAATCACCTCATACACACAGTATAGGACCCACTTATAGACTCCTACAGAGCTGTATCTTAAAGATGCTATGGTCGCTATAGGCGTATAGGGCATTGGTTCAAAAAGTGGGGTCCGGGACACCCAGGGGTCCTTGGGGGTTTCCAAGGGGTCCCCATCAAAAATATGGCTGTTCAAAAATAGCAAATATTCAAGCTTGTACATCTGCTGTTTATGAATATTTTGAAAAGAATCTCGAAAGTATTGGATGATTTTGCCACGAATGTTTAACACAAATCTTCTCTTCTGGGGGTCCCTGGCACAAAACATTTTCAGATGGGGGTCCGCGGCAAAATATATCAATTTGGGCGTCCTTGGCACAAACAGTTTGAGGACCACTACTTTAGCCCATTCTGACCGGGCACCCATTTTGGTGTCAGCATCATGTTATGCTTTAGCTATTTAAAAATAGCAGATCTACAAGCTCATATCGCGCCACCGAGTGGCGCGATACGAGCTTGTAGGTCTGCTATTTTTGAAAAATCGAAGAGCGACTGACATTTTTAGAATCTGATCTCAGGACAGAATGGGTTCATCAGACCAGTGTGTGTCCGGCGGAAACCTTGTATGAATCTGATCTCAGGTCAGAATGGGTTAGGGAACCTAGGGTGACATGTCTATCAGACCTGGGTTTGATCACTACTTTAGGGAACCTAGGGTGACATGTCTATCAGACCTGGGTTTGATGAACCTAGGGTGACATGTCTCTCAGACCTGGGTTTGATCACTACTTTAGGGAACCTAGGGTGACATGTCTATCAGACCTGGGTTTGATGAGCTGGTGTGGGAGTCGGATGCCGTAGTCCCAGGTCACCTCCTCAGCAGCAATGTAGTAATTGTAATATTTGCTGTCTCCAGAGCGGAGGTCCAGGAACTCTGTACCAAACACATATGATGTGCTGTTCTCCTGTAACACAGGTTATATACGTGTAGGTGAGAGAAACATCTTTAGATTGTTGAGGCTGAAGTCAAGATCTAGCATATGACTATGGACTATGACATGATGACGCGTGAAGATATAATGATCGCATGTACACATAATGTACATTCACTCTCACACACACACACCTCTTGGTCGAAGTCATCATATTCCAGAGACAGTGATGTCCTCTCATTACCATCTGTAACGTTATAAGGGTCCAGAGGATGTAGAGGATCCATTAGCAGTGGTTCACGTACAGGCTGAATGTGGTTGTGTAGATCCAGATCCTGATCTTCCAGAGTCAGCTCCCCCTCGTTCAGCCGGGGAGCCGAGTGTAGTAGGATCTCATTGCTCTCATCCAGTTCTCTCTTTGTCCAGTTCTTTCCGTTCAACCATTCACCGCTCACGTCATCCTGGTCCTTATTGGCTCTCGTGTCACTCCCATTTCTCTCAGCCTCTGGTTGGTTCTCTATCTCAGCTCCCTCGTCCAGGTCCCCTGCTCCGGACATTACGCTTCCACCGTCCCCGTCCTCGTGTCTTCTTTGTCTCCCACCTCCACGTCCCTCAGGGCCATTCCCATCTTGGGGAGTCCACTCTCCATCTCTATCCAGGTCCTCCAGGATGTCCATCGGGATTCCGCCATCGGCCACCGACTCAGTATTGTCCTCTTCTGACGATGTAATGTTCCTCATTTCACACGCTGTCCCTTCTCCATCGGTGCCATTGGTGCTATTCGTTGTTTGCGTTATGTTATGGTTGACCAGTGGTTTATTGCACATCTGAACCGTCACAGAGTGGTTTTGTGATCTTCTGCTCCTCGGCATTACAGGTATCTTATCAATATAGTCGGAGATTGCATCCTCATCATATTCATTATCAGTCAGAGGGAGGTATTCGTCTCTGCAATGTCGCACTGTATAGCGAATGCTCATCCCCCGGCTTTTAAGGCTGCCATCAAAGGCACTTATCTCCCACTCGCCTGAGAGAAGAAAAAGACAGGAGTATCAACAAACACATATACAAACACAACATGTTCTGCACTGATACACATTACACTCTTCATGAAGGCAAGCAGACTATTTCACAGATTGTCAAAGTGTGGGCTGTGGCCTGCAAGGGGCTGCCAGGGTGGCTAATTGGAAAGAGAGAGAGAGGGAATCTTAAAGAAATGCATGTACGTTATGGTATGGTACGGTAAATCACACCCGTGTGAAGTGAGGGGTGCTTTTATCATCGTACATCATCACAACGTAAAATAGACACTATGCCTATTTGCTCAGACACTGATGTAAAATTCTCCATTCATTGTCAATGGGAATTTAATGTTTGTGTAGGACAAAAATAGACACTGCCGATTTGCTCCACACTATACCACCTCTCGGTCATGTTATACCAACGCAAATAATATTAACGAGATTTATATTCATAGCCAATTAGCCGATTTGCTCAGACACATATGGCATAACGTAACTTCTCTTTTCATTGTCAATGGCATTAATGTGACACGAGTTAGGACAAAGAGCTATATATAGGAGGGGCTAAAAATAACTCTTGTGGAACCTCACCTGTTAGCTCAGTCTCCATTGGAACGGTCTCAGCAGTCATGGGAAATAAGGTGAGGACAGACTGGTAGACGCTATGGTGCTCGAAGGGGTTTCCTGTGAAGTATATGGAGAGGAAGTCGCTCTGGGTCCCCACATTGGCCACATGCCAGAACATGACATCACTCTTACACATTGTGAACTGGCGCCCGCTGAACATGATGCCATTGACACCTGGAAATAGATACACAATAGATACACAATAAATACACAAGGAATACAAGAGAACAGACTCACTAGTACTGAAAGTACATTTAACCTGTTTGTGTAATATCTAGATTCTTTGTTGGCCCTATAATTGTATCAACAACCTGGTGAAATTCATTAATTAATTTGTCGATTATCACATAATCACATTGTAAAGATAAATAAGCGACAATTTTACTATACACTTTTAAATGGGAATTCTATCTACATAGTATACCATTTGATTGGTACCGTATTGATGATATATAAATCAAGAAAGTTCTAGAGGGATTATATTAAAAAGAATATTCCATGGATGATGACTGATGAGCTTGGATACTTACTGTAAATAACATTGGAGTTGTAGAAGGCTGGATCAGTGGGATTTATTTTGGAGGAATCCTGGCTGTACTTCTGAATGTTTTCATTGATGTACCAACTTCTGTTTTCATCAAACGCTGCAAACATCAGACCCCTTTCTTTATCGGAGCCCAACTATGACAGAACATTCAGTTATTTAGAAACGATATCTAGTAGTACTAGTGTAGACAAGACAAGAGATTACATTGTTGAACTCTTTAATTTGTGGAACAAAATAAATGTAAAACTAGAAGAAGTGCCTGTGATTCAAAACAAGATATCAACATAGTAGATACAGTTACAATAAAGGCAAAGACTGTCCCAGGAAATGACAGTTCCTCTTTGATATGCCACAACAATGCAGCAAGGAAAAGCCTTCTATATTTGCAACTGAACATCATGCAAAAATATCTATATCAAATTATCAACACACATTGTGATGAAGTAAAACTCTGAAACCATTTCGACCCACAACAGGTCTTCGTCAGGTGTGATACCTGTTGTGGGTCGAAATGTTGTTCATTTCAAATAAACGACTCTGGGAGCCCTAGAACAGTGTGAGGACCTCCTTCCTTTTCCCTGTACGTATCTTTTTGTTCAGCACCTGATGATTTTCTTTAGAGATGTGCGTGCTTCCCTCTGGACTATATTTATAAAGTAAAACTCCTCACCAGGCGTCCCAAAGTGTCAATGGCCTCATTCCTGCAGATAAGCAGGGTGCCCACCAGGCCTGAGGCCAGGTCTCTCTCTGGGTTGACGGTACTCTGGTACAGGTGAGTCAAACACTGGGGGTCCCCTGCCAGGGGCCCATCATCAGGGGTCAACCTCCAAACATAGTCAAATGTCCCATTGGGGGGGACTCCCATGGAGCGAAGGGCTTTTTCTGCTGCTGCTTGATTACATAAACAAAATGGTCAACTATCTAACATTTTCTGTTCATCTGTAAGTCTTATAGCAATTGGATTTTGGAAAACAAAATAGTAGAATATCACCCTTGGGCTTTTTTCCCACCCTTTGTTTACTGAATATTGCTTTACAATATCAGTGTTTTACAATATCAGTGAGTGCAGTAATGACCCCCATAGCACTCATAAGAATGTTTATTGGAAAACTATAGATTTTCCAATTAATGTCCATATTTTACTTTACCATTTGAAGATGTCTGGAGTGGATGGATCCTGGTTAGTCCATTGGGATAGATATTAAAAGGCCGACTGGCAAAGTTCTTGAAAAAAATCTGGAAACACAATTCAAATCCCATTTCAAGGACAGCACTCTTGACATACATGATTCATTTATATTTATAATAAATAAATATCTAAATAGGTCGAGCACTGCACTCCCTTGATGCATCGCCCATTGCACAGGTCGGATTTGTGGTTCTGGAGAACCGATCTCGATAAATGGGCATAACGGTCGGATTGCCAGTTCTGTACAACCGTCTATCCAACCAAGTCAATGCCGTGGTTCACTCAATTCGCTCGGATCGGCTGCGACGTGTGCGCTGAGTTTGAAGTCGGACGGTTCTCAAGATACGTGCACTTCTCTTGCTACTCGAAGGAGGCGGTCGCACATACACTCCGCCTCCACCCACATACCCCCCCCCCCCCCCCCCCCTGCACCTGCTGCCGAGTGTAACAATTTCTTTTCCTGTCGTCAGACAGCCGCTCTTATCGAGGTGTTGTGTGAGGATCAGAGTTTTTTTATTTTGTTGCAGATCTAAAAATCCAACCCCACACCCCCGCCCCCAAGTTTCCGTGCCTGCACAGTGCAACTGTATGTGATTTGATGTCTCCATCCCCCCCCCTCCCTCTCTGTCAATACCCCTTACCCATTCTATGCTTCCACCCCCCACCCCCATTCTTCTTCTTTTTCTATGATGATGCTATGAGAAGTATATAGCAGCGCCGAAATATGGCTGCAGCTGGTGTAACTCTGATTGTTGTCTCTATCCCCGTAATTGCAATAAGTGTCTGCACAACCAAATTTCACCCATGTTACTTGTAATGTGTTGTGACAATAAAGTCTGAACTGAACTGAACTGAAGTCGTGAACTACAGACAGGCGTACGTACGTACAGCGATTTTGTGCATTTATTGTAAGATTATTATCTTGTTGTGATATAGTATTGTTTTTGTTAACAGTGTTGTGGAACATGCCATACAAACATTTCACTGCTTATGCTGACTGTTGTTGAGTGAGTGAAAATAGAATCTCAGGTCCATTTGGTTGCATTTGCATACAGGATCAAATGTATCAAATAGAAATGTCCTACACTCAATGGTAACAGGATTGAGTTTGGCTCATGCACTCACGTGGAACTGATCGGTGACCTCTCCTTTCAGCATTGGGCCAAACAGTGTCGGGCCAGGGGTTGTCCTTTGGGTGAAAGATGCGTCTGTGTATTCGACATACACCACCTTCTTATACTGGAAGCCCAGGTGGTGGGGAGACATGGGGAGGTACTCTGACACCAGCTCACTGAAACAACATGAGGGGAAAGCCACAGCAAATTCACAACCATGAAGCTATCGTAACCTTATACACATACGTTGGTACAGTATGTATACTCTGAGTTACAAAATGCCTATATATATTTTGATTTGGGGTCTTTACCCACATATTGAAACACAATGCTGAATAAGGCTTGCTAAACCAGGGCTCATTTAGCAAAATATGTATTTTGATTACGAAATGTTTTCTTGTAGATATTTTCAAAAATGGCCAGATACATAATTATTAATTTGGGGGGACATGAAAAGGTTTGAGAAGCACTGTGTTACTGTACCTAGGATGGAGGCCAGGAGCGTAGTCCCAGGTGATCTCTTCAGCAGCAATATAATGCTCCCAGGTTTTAGACTTGCGTCTGGACCTGACGCCCGGCCGCGGCTTCTTGGGCTTCAGAAAGTCGACAGTTTCGAACATGTCGCCTCCGTTGCCGTACTCGTAGTCCTCGCCGTAGTCCTCGCCATCGTGTTTGACGTTGCGCAGGTCGGGGCCAGCCGGGAGGACGGGCTGAGGGCAGTCCTCTACCGTGAAGAAAGCACTCATACCAGCTGGAAAGCAACAGCAACAATTATAATGATCATGCTAATAGTAATACATTTTTTTAATTACTGTTGGAATGCTGTAAATTTGAAAGTTACAGTTTCATACAAAAGGATGCTAAAAGGATAACCCAACAAAGCCTTTCTTCTTTTTTTTTTACAATGAAAGACCAACCATGTTGGTGGGCATGTATCTGACAGCTGACGAGGAAGCGTCCCAAAGTGGTGGGTTTCATCTCTGCAGTGGTGAAGGTCATAGGGGTCATCTCCACCGTCACCTTGCGATGGCTCATCACCTAAAAAACCAAAGAAAAGTGTCGCATTAAGATAGTTGTAAATTAAGTAGGATGCCAGAGAACCATACGTATATGTCAAATAAAGAGTGTTGTACGTGTACATCTGTTTACAACTTGTACAGACAACATTTTGAACAGTGATGTGCAGAACACTGGAATGTCAGTCTGAAATGATTACCCCATCAGCCCATGTTAGAAGGTTTGGGGATGAAGCAAGGAGAGGCAAGGTTGAGATGGTTTGGACATGTGTGGAGGAGGGATGAAGGGTACATTGGGGGAAGGATGCTGAAGATGAAACTGCCAGGCAAGAGGAGAAGAGGAGGTTTATGGACGTGGTGAGAGAGGACATGCAGGTGGCTGGAGTCACCAAGGAAGATGCAGAAAACATAACCCGTGGTGACCCCTGCTGGGAATTATCCAAAAGAAGAATAATAAGAGTCTGTAATTACCTGTAGAGAGTGATCCTGAAACTGGATGGAATGGATCTCCGGAGCTGTGCCCATTCCGATCAGATGCCAAAACACATGATTGCGACCCTGTCCTTTACACATGGTGAGACCTATGCACGTATGCATGCACACACACACACACACACACACACACACACACACACACACACACACACACACACACACACACACACACACACACACACACACACACACACACACACACACACACACACACACACACACACACACACACACACACACACACACCTTATAAATAAATAAAATCCTGAACCTACTGTGGATTATACCAGAGACTAGTTGACTTTAGCTCTTCCTTGAACCTGGACTATACGCACGTTGAATAATGTCCTGCACCTGAAAAGTATATATAATGCACACACAGTACACAGCAGATGCTATGCTCACGCACCTTAATATCTCATGGGTACTATGTGTAAATAAAATATGTTTTTGTGGAAAAGCTAAGACACCCTTTAGTTGTACCGTTTGTGGCAAAAGCTTGTGAATATCTACGGGAAGATTCACAATGCTGAATGCTGTGTAACCACCCAACCGGTTCCCAGGACCACATGGAGGTAGTCTCGGGACCGATTGAAGAGTACTCGGATACGGATCGCTGCAACGTGAAAGCATTGAATACAGTTGAATGAGGTGTACTCGGGGTGCGGAAGAATCAAGGCCAATGTGAATCATGGCCAGCAGGGACTGCATGCAGGCAATCGTTTCGGGGAACGGTTTGAATCAAATGGACTCATTGTGAATCTGCCCTATAAGACCCACAGAGAAGAATTACGGTACACATTTAACTCTAACCTCTGTGTATCTTTTCACTATTCTGTCTTGGTGTAATGAAGGAGCATGTTTTATTAACCCATTTTGTGCGGGAACCCCTTTTGGTGTTAGCATTACGTTATGCTTTAGCTATTGAAAAATAGCAGATCTATAAGCTCATAGCGCGCCACCGAGTGGTGCGCTACGAGCTTGTAGGTCTGCTATTTTTTTAAAGTCGTCAAAATGTGGTGCAAATCTTTGAATATATATTTCAGAGCGGGGGTCCAATACAGATAATTCTGGGGGTCTTTGACATGAAAAAGGTTGAGCACAACAGACATAGAAACATGGGTTTTTCAGAGAACTATTAGGATTTAGAAGCCTTTTTTTACCAGGTAAAGTGGAGTTGACGTAACCATTGATGGTGTGGTGCTGCTTCCTCCCGCTGCTCTTCTTGTACCTCTCTCTGCTCCTCCTCTCCCCGACCTCCCCGTACCAGCTCTTGGTTTCGTCGAATACAGCAAACAACAGGATAAAAGCATTGCTTCTCCTCTGACCGTCCTCTGTGAAGGCACCTACACACACACACACGCACGCACGCACGCACGCACGCACGCACGCACGCACACACACACACACACACACACACACATTAACAGAGCTTCTGTAAATTGTACATTTATATAGCACTTATCCAAAGTTTGTGTGCATTACATTCACCCATTCATACACTGATGGCGGAGGGAAACCATGCAAGGCACCAACCTGCACATCGGGAGCAATTACAAGTTCAGAGTCTTGCTCAAGGACACTTCGACGCCAACTCTGGGGGAGCCCGGGATCGAACTGTGAACCTGACGGTTCCCATCCGGCCACTCTACCCCTCACACTGCCGCCCCCACTCTGTGTGAGCGGATCCAAAACTATTCTTAAAATTGATAAGACTAAGAATCACTGGTCTACACACACAATCACATGCACACACACACACACACACACACACACACACACATACGCACACGCACGCACGCACACTAACTTGATTTGCAGATGAGCAACGCTCCGATGAGTCCTGAGTTGGTGTCTCGGACCACATCAACCTGAGATGAGTAGGAGTAAGTGAGACACTCTGGGTCATTGATGGTAGGTCCATCTTTAGGGCTGATGTCCCACACATACTCATAGTATCCACCAGGAGGAACGGCGTCATCGTCCTTCTCATGGCCTGCTGTGGAGTCATCATAACCTGCTCCTGGAAACAGAAAGACAGAGAGGGAGAGAAAACAGATTACAATTTACAATTCAGGCATTAAGCAGATGTGCCTAATCCAGGGGGATTTACAGTAAACAGCATAGAGAGACAGTGTAGTGCCTCAGTAATCTAGGATCATAGGTAAGGCAAGAACCTTAACAGTCTTAACATTATAATATTATTATACATTGTTGAAACCTGGCATTTTGTCTAAATGACATGCTATCTAAATGTGCTACTGGGCAGTGTTGACAGATTCAGTCATTATAACAGCTTTGCCACTACAACCAGTAAATTGGGATTAAAACCTCACACAGTGTGTGAACTGAATCCCATCACATCGCCGGACATGCAGAGTGGCGTTTTTCCCCGATTACAGTTAATCATGGTATTAGAATCTAGCCCTGGCCAGGAAGATGGCAGCTCGTTTACAGTAATGTACTGTAATGATGGCATTAGAGCAAAAGCTTTTAAGCTGGGATATGCTCTCATAGTAGCATCCATGCTAATTCTTTCTGTAAAAGGTGTTAACCTAACAGACCCCGTGAGAACACGACATAAGGCTACACTAGTGTATATTAGCGGCTATGGTTTTTCCCCACTTTGAAATGTGATATTTGGGAATTGATAATATTTGATAAAAATTGCATTATTTTACACAGGTCCAATCACTTGATAGATAGATCTCATGCTGTAAAAACAATCTTGAGGCTCTGAGCTCATGCCATGGTTAGTAAGTAGCCTTGGCAGGCAGTAAGTGGTTCCAGAGCCATGTGGTCAGAAGCCTATCTCTTTTTTCCGGCAGCTGTACAAGTACGTCCCCTCCCTGTACATGGCACTTATCCCAATCCAATCCAATCCAATCCAGTCCATGTTGCTATGTGTGCTAAACAAAACAACCCTGTTTCAGGGTCTGGCAAAGAATTTGAAACTTCATCAAAACATGTGTTTTCGACATCTGACTCATGATCTGGCACAATAAATAATACATTGCCTTGTTCCTGCTGACTCGCCATACAACAAGAATTTCACATTAAAGAGACATACGTGAGTCAATCATTGACTCAAGAAAGTGAAAGTCTGGACGGCTGTTGACTCATCAATGGCAAAGTAAAGGATCAAAATATATCTAAAATATATAAAAATATATAAAATGAGTGAAATTCTGAATAATATCTGTAGGCGTTTACTTTTCACCTTCAGACTGCTTCCAGTAGGTCACTCCAACTGGGCTGATGCTATAGGACTGCGAAGCCAAGTTCTTAAAGTGGACCACCACTCTCTCACCAGCCTGGGCATGGATCAC
Source organism: Protomyctophum parallelum (assembly GCF_964188405.1). Taxonomy (NCBI): domain Eukaryota; kingdom Metazoa; phylum Chordata; class Actinopteri; order Myctophiformes; family Myctophidae; genus Protomyctophum; species Protomyctophum parallelum. Next base: position 34,190,565 of record NC_139711.1, on the reverse strand, counting down.
TGGGCCCTGGATACCTGCAGCAACAACAACAACAACAACAACAACAACACACATTTTAACCCATTCTGACCTGAGATCAGATTCTAAAAATGTCTTCTACATCCTGACAGTTTTCTGAAAAAGCTATGTTTCTATGTCAGTCGTTCTTTGATTTTTCAAAAATAGCAGACCTACAAGCTTGTAGATCTGCTATTTTTTAATAGCTAAAGCTAACGTAATGCTAACACCAAAAGGGGTTCCCGCCCAAAATGGGGTAAAGATTAGTGTGTTGTGCATGTCCAGAACTCGGTTCATTACAGAGAGACAGAAAGATCGACATTGTCAGTCCCCCCTGGAGGAATATCAATATGTAAATTGAACTGAGGGTTTTACATTTTACATTTCATGTACATTTTCCCTGGATCTACAGAAGCGCCAGATTTCACATTTCAATTACACTGTACCATAGCTCAGACTCACTCCAGCTATAATGTGGAACACTTTAAAGGTATTGCATTTAACTGATTGGACTTTACCATACAGTACATTTCTAATGCTGCTCTTTTATACAGTAGAAAGAGGATAGCATAGCTGTAGTAGAGAAGACCTACTGTACCTGCCCAAGCAGGCCTAGGTTTGGGGGTGGTGTAGGTAGAATCTGTATACTCCCGATAAACCGCTTTGATGAATTTTTGAGGAGTATCCTTGGTCATGCTCCTAAAAATGAATACAAATAAAATAAAATATTATCATAATCATAGTTCAATAAAGTAAATGAAAACGATCACAAATATAGGCTACAGGGTTTCAACAGATGCTTCAAGGAGGATCGTACATGCTGGTGCTATAGATAGATTAATCAGTGGTGGGCAAAGGACTTGAGTCAAAGTAGCCTATACTCCTGGCCAAATATTACTCAACTAAAGTGAAAGTTGCTCTTTAAAATTTCTACTTGAGTTACTGGAGTAGTTGCTTTTAAATATACTTAAGTGTAAGTAGGCTGCATGCTTTTAGAACTGTACAAATTACAAAGCATATTTTATTTTTAATATCAATGCATTACAGCCAAAATTCAAAGATTTCGCAGAACAAAAATCTACAAGATTTACAAGCTCACAGTGTGTCGTGATCTTGTAGATTTGCTATTTTCATTATAATTATGAAATTATAAATTATAATATATAAATTATATATTATTACTGGAGTCAAAAGTAGGCTACAATTGAAATGTAGTGGAGTGAAAGTCACAACATAAATGTCCAAAGAAAATATGTAAAGTGGGCTAGATACTTTCTTTGTCTTTTTTACTTATTGTAGCCGTAGCCTACTTATTGCCCTAAGGTTCACTTTATTTTGTCTTACAGTAATAAGAGAATCTTTTGGTAAATGACGGCTATTTTGTTTAAGTCCACCATATGGCGAGAACAGAATAATACATATGAAGTTTGAACTATTTACCTTTGGTCAGGCGCTGTGTCGGCAGTGTCCAGGTGGATATAGTCCCATCCGATTTCCACAGCAGCTATGTAGAACTCCCTAATAGCTGATGGGGGCTGCAGCGCCCCTCCAAGCGCACTGAAGAGTGGCAGCAGCAGTGGAAGTAGCGCTCTCATTGCAATGTGCACACCTGTTGTCTTCTTTTCACTTCTCTGCTACTGTGTGAGAGGCGAGAAATATTTAAAGGGATCGTCTGACGCTCTACAGCGGGCGGGAGAGATGGAGTATTAAGTGGGGGCGTGTGCATGTTGTGTGTGTCATCATGAGTTACAGGGGCAGAGTAGAGAGAGAGAGAGAGAGAGAGAGAGAGAGAGAGAGGAAAATAGGAAACTAGAGGCTTATCCGTTGTACTCCCAGCATCTCACCACATCCTGCATTAATTCACTCTCTATACTATACTATACTCCTATCAAAACATAGTTTTGGGATAATATCAAACAAAAGGAAATGAAAAATACCATTATACATTTTTGCGGCCCTGTAGCCTAGACATAAACCAATATAATATACAGGGTTTATTTAACCTGGCTTCATCGCCCCCTTGTGATAAATATGAACTGCTGCAGAAATTCAGCAGTTGTAATCGGACTAATGCAGACCACAGAGGAACTAATCTTTTTAACTGCTGACTGACAACGGCCATGCTTTCAATAATTAAAAGCTAAATTAATTGATAAAGCAACATGTTTTGAACAAAAACAACTGTTAAAGTTAAAGTAGCCTATTACTTGGGCTCATGAACTTCGACTTGCATTGCCATATGTTGCTGTATGAATTCCTTGACCCAGTAGATCTCTCACGGCCCTCACAAAGTTTGGGTCCAAACCCATAGTTTGTGTACCAATGGAATAAGGTAAAAGTAGGCTACACTGACCAGTTATAAAGTTGATGGAATAACAAAATACACAATTGTTGCAATTTAATTTCTTTTTAATGAAAACTAGAAAAGTACTAGGATTTACTAGCATTTCAATCACAAGGAAACACACTTACAAAACAGACCATTTGGTATAAAAGCAATTTAACAAATTAAAACAAAATGTAACCAAGCGAGCAAAATACTTTCATAAATTAAAATAGGTTTAGAAAACAGCAGTCAGGTTAACCGCAGGGCTCAAATAATTATTTCAATAAAATGATACATCTCCCTTTTTCTAAAGGAATTGTCTGGATTGCCTTGTACCAAAAACAACAACGTTGAAGCAATACTTTACATTCAATATCCTGGTGGAAAACACAAAGTCCTGATGTATGATGAATGATATACTTGATTAATTTGCAAAGGGGAAATTTGTGTGTGTGTGTGTCATCATCATGTATCATTTATATCCCTGTTCAAAGTATTAGCAACAAATGTGCTAAATATGCCAACCCCCTTGGTTGCCACTTTTCTGTATAGCTTGCTGTTATAATCCTTTGTCTTAATGTAATCAATTACTTAATGATTTTTTTTTCCATTTTACCTTTTGTCAAGAGTGCCTCATATTTGACACTTAAAACCGTTAGAGGCTCTTGTGATTTATTTTGCAAGCTAACGCTCACAAACTATATCACCATAACAACTATTTACAAGTGGATCAAATAAGACATAATTGCACCCAGAGTGCTTCACTCTACATGTGGAAAATGATGCATGCATGCGTGCGTACGTGCATGCGTGCATGTGTGTGTGTAGCAGTCTTCTGCGGAGTGAAAAAATATGCAGGTTTGTTTTCCTGAGTTTTATACCAGGCAGAGACAAGAATATACTCAAATATGCTTAAAACTGTACTTAAAAATGTATTCTACAAACTTTATAATTGTAAAATTATAATTTTCTGCATACACTAAAAGTTAGTACACACAATACCCACTGGGAAAAAAGTGGGCATATGGCACATACCTTCGTATACCGTATACAAAGGTATGGTATACCCTCCACTACACCACAGTGTGTAAAAAATATAGTATACAATACTGTAAAATGTTATATCTTCATAAAAAGTACAAAATATAGTATATTCATAAAACAAGAGTGTAGTCACAGTGAGTTGACTTCAATGATCTGTTGCAGGATATTGTCTACGTCGGAGGAGTCCACACTGACGCCAGCCAGGTCCACTTGGGGCAACAGGGCAGAGAGGAGTGACACCACGTTGCTGCGGATACCTCGCAGCTTCTCTTGCACCAGGCTAGGGTGGGGGGGGGGGGGGGGGGGGGGAGAGGACATTTAGGCACTTAACAGCCACTTAACAGTTACTCTCGACAAGAGCGAACCATACCTTCAAAATATGTAGAGGTGCTGGACCAAAATAGGGAGGCAGCGAGCCAAGAGCAATTTGCACAATGACAAAAATGTGTTAAGGCAAAAAGGTGTTAAGGCTATACAAAGAACAGAGTTGACAGTTTAGAAAAGGGAATTAAAAATGTCAGGAAAAGAAAAAGAAAGATGGTCTCATTTAGCATCGAAGTGTGTATTATGTATTATTATGTCTTGTCCAGATTTGAATACATACTTATTTGCTGCCATGTTGGTGGCGCCATCTCCAGCTTTCTTCTCTTTTTTGCCTCTGCCCTGTTCAGACGATTCCTTCTGCCCAGACAATGCCTCTGGTCCCTGGGTTGTCCCTACCCATGGCACTGGAGCCTGACCCTGGCCAGTGGAGCTCTCACTCTGGGGAATTAAAGAGAATACTTAGAAGTTCTGGCGAGTAAGCAAGACTCATGGTGGTGATTCTGGACCCAAATGAGTGATCCTCAACTAGTCCTGAACAATTGCCCTATTTGCACTATTCTGCCTATTTTACAATTTATTGTCATCTTTGTCAACTCATACCTCAATTCATTTTTCTAAATTCAAATTCCAATAATGAAGCTTTTGAGCATGATATTCTGTGGCCATAAGATTAATTTTTTTAATGTGGAAATACATTTTTTTAAATAACCTAAAAGTAAGTGTAGTAAAGTGCAGATAGAAACTATTAAACCAAGGAATGTGAATTTCTCCTTTTTTTGTAATCATTACTCGGGTAAAGGACCTTTACCGGCTGAATGAGGCTGAATGCCAAGATTGGAAGACATGGAATATGTGGTGACAAACCTTGTATGTCCAAAAGCGTTAAAATAAGTCCCATGACTTGTGTAATCCTCGAAATGCTGTAGCCATGTAGTTTTATTGCTTTTAAAATAAATCAAATCAAATCAAAATATGCCAATGGTCAATGCTCATGTGCAGATTGAGAGTTATTGGTCAACCCACTAAGAGACAAATGAAATGGTTGACAGTGTTTTGTTAATTTATTAATACGTTGTGTATAATACTTAGTCAGAACTAACTGATCTGCTTTTTATGACGCTATCTGCTTTTTATTTTATACTTCTAAATGTATGTTCTGTAATGCAGTGTGGCACTAATGTATATCATGTACTGATATCATGTAATGTACCTTGCTCTGTAATATCATTACCTTATGTTACATTACAGTAATGCAATATACTGTGCTCTTCGCTTAATGTACTTTTTGACTTTTTTTCTGTCTTTCCATTCATTCTGTGTGGACCCACACATGAGTATGACATCACAGATCAGAAGTCAAACTAGTTTACCCAGTTTAATTGGCATGCGAATGAGTGACATGCTTAATTAGGTTTCATTCAATAGGCATGGGACAACATTTAAACACTGGAATTGCTTGGCAAATTAAGTTACAGTATATGACCATGTGGCCTGTCCTGTGCTACTATTCTAACTACTGGTCCTGGATGTGCTGAGTCACCTCACTCACCTCTGCTCGGCAACCGTCCAATCTAGTCGCCGTGGATACGGTTGGCGTCTCCGCCCCTCGCGGTGGCTTCACAGCGTCAGGAATGTCAGTTGTCATGGTTCCCTGGGACGTCGTTGTCTTCTTGACCTGAATACCCAGTTGCTTACGGATTTTCTTAGCTTCCTTCTCGACTGCAGCCAGCCTCTGAGCTAATGTCTCTCTGTCACCACCCTCTGGAGGCACCGGTTGTTGACTCAGAGGAGATGCCACCATGGTCTGGGTGGATAAAGAACACTTGGAACTGGTAATACTAGATTTATTCTGAGCAGTGTCAGCTCCGCTGGGAGCTCGTTGCCTGGGGTTGTCCTGTGACAACCTCTGGGGCTGGTTAGCTTCTTTCACAGGGTGCAACTCTACTTCCATTACATCTGGAACAGACTGCTGCTCATCCAAAGAACGTGCTCTCTTCTCCAGGCCATTGGGGGGCCATGTGGGTTTCCTTTTATGGCTATAAGGAACACAGGTTTAGTCAGGGGTGTGTGTATTTTTTAACGTGATTAATTCCATTGAACAAACTGTGATCATTCAGATCCGGGTTACTGTGTCAATGCATGTCAATCTATTCTATGCCAACCCAGATTCATACGAGTGTGAAGTTCTACAGAGTAGAGCCTAACCGAAATATCTGATATTACGTACGGTCATTATTTAACTTTTTTCCGGTATTGGCATTAAGCAGCTGATGTGTTCCGATTTTAAACACTTTAGACCTGCCATCCTTATTTCGGGCATGTCATTGTAGGCAAAATGTTTCAAAAGTTTTAACAAATGTTCAAAAATAGCAGATGAACTATGAGCTCACAAGTTGTGACGCATTGTGAGCTTG
>NC_139711.1:34039460-34179460 GCF_964188405.1 Protomyctophum parallelum | reverse complement strand
AGGCTTGAGGAAATTACATTCCATGACACCGATGACCCCCACCCCTCCCCGTTGACCTGAAGCCTGTAGGGGTTGAATGGAAGGGAGAGAGAGGTTTAAGATGAGAGCACACACACACATGTGTAATCTGTGTTGAGAGATTACTGAGAACCTTATATTAAACTACGCGCCGTAGCATATGGTTACGAGCACCAGTTCAAGGGCCATGGCCAATGCATTATTGTAATGCTGTGAAATGTCTTCTTTATCCACCTACCTTGATCTGACAGCCCACTTTCTCATAGGACTTAATGAGGCGGTTCTTGTGGTACAGCATGATGCCATAGTGGTCTTTGTTCTTATTCATTCCGAAGGTCACCTTCACCCTGTCTTTCTAATGTTCACAGGTCAAGGTCAAGAGTAGCATTTTCGACAATTGATAGGCAGCAATGGTATTACACACCATTTTTTCCATTGGAACAAATACAACAACATCCTTACTGCCTAATCTAACAATATAAATGTACTTACATGATAAAACTCTTTAGGCAGCAATGTATTTATTTATTTATTTATTTTAACTGCAAGGCTATTAGCCAACAGCAATTTGAAATTTGCTGTGTTGGCATCAGAGTTAAGGGTGTGTGGTGGGTGCGCTGGAGTGTGTGGATGAGGGAGCCAGTGTGAAAGATTTTGTCCATATGTCCATAATTCTTAACCACTAAAACCTATATACTTAGTTGAATATTTTTTACTTCTTCTATATGGAAACACAGCATTGCTATAAATGGATACCATATGTCTGTTCTATACCACATTCATTTCTATGGAAAGGATACACTGAATTGGGGTTTGTACACGTCGTTCTCAATGTGCGAAAGGTTCTTCGCTACCAGCTTAGCAAGAATCTTCCTCTGTCTGAGTATGACCTGAGTCCTGGGCTTTAGGTACAGGATGCTGAGGTAGGCCTGAAAGTGATACAGGGATGGAGAAAGAGACAGAGACACACAGAGAGAGAGAGAGAGAGAGAGAGAGAGAGAGAGAGAGAGAGAGAGAGAGAGAGAGAGAGAGAGAGAGTTGTTTACTTCCGGTTCATGTATCGGGACTCATGGGCCTTCAAAATAAGGGTCTTCACAGAAATAAATACCTGGCAGTGAATGTTGAATGTATTAAATGTAAAATCAACCAAGTACTTCATTGACTTCCCCCAGGGCTCTATACTCTATACAAAAACAAACAAATGGCCAATCTACAAGCTCACAAGTAAGGTGCTGTAGGTAGGATGTAGGATGCTATAGGGTGCTGCTGATACTGTATATCGGACGGGCTATGCTGAATAACCAGAAACATTTCCAAGATTACCCCTCATGTTCACCTGAGACTCACCCTGAGAGAGTAGTCTATGTTTGGGAGGTTCTGGTCCGGTCTTAGGTTACCGCTGCTCCTCCGTCCCCTCCTCAGCTCCTCAATGATGACCTCAGGCATACGGATGTCATGGACATCTGACTCAAAGTCCAGCTCAGGCTTACCATCTTTGGTTCTTGAGGATTGGATGAGAGAGTTTGTTGTTAGAACAGAACAGGGACATACTGTAGGGTTTCCTATTAACCACATGAACCCTAGCGTCCAATAAACTTGAGTGTTAGTTAGCAACTATGGTGCTTTTTATACAGACGTTCGTATCCTGCCACAACGTTATGCTGCTTTTACACGGGCAGATGCAACTGATGCAAAGCTACACTAGTACACCTAGTCACAGACAGTGTCGTCGTTAAGCAGCAGTATATCCCACTGGCAGCACCTGTCCGTTTATCTCTAGCACAACCACAAACGTCCAACAGATATACAATTACCGGTAATTACTCACCTAATGCTGCCTGCAGGTTCCATGTTTAATTCCAGCATGATTGTGTAACCTACATTGTCTAAGTGACAGTTTTCATATTGTACACATGGTAACGTGGTTTAGCGACTAGCACTTTGACAGCTCATCCATCGTAGCTTAAGTGAAACGGTCTTTCTGTGCAGCAACTGCCTTATCAAAATAAGAGCAACTTGTAATGATTAGTCAACACTAGTTTTACTTCTACTTACAGGACGTTAACATCTCATTTGAGTTCCTTTTGAATGCCTGCCAGCATTCTCTATGCGCCTCCATGCCTTTGATCTACCGCGCACCAAACGTTTTGACGACGCATGCACACTGGCACACCGCTTGTGTGCACCCCTGGCACATACTGCTGCCATTGCCTCTTGCAGGCTGGGTCAATCCACTTTGAATAATTTGAGGGCGTATATCCATAGCATATGGGATGCCGCTCTGTCTGAAGGTTCAGCAAGCGACAGCGACTGCAACTTTCATCGAAACCTTTGTTGAAAAGAATGTCCGCTGGGGGAGTCAGTCCCCACCCATACACAAACATGTTTGTGTATTGGGATCGTAGGGAACTAGACCCACTGGTTCCCAACTTTCCACTGGACTAATAAAGTTTAAACTCTAACCTGCGGATGTTCCAGATGAGGATTTTGGTGCCTTTTTTTGAAGGGATAGAATCAAACTGTGCATGCAGCTGGTCCACGGAGGTGATGAGGGAGTGGGTGAGGATGGCCTTCAAACTGGCCTCTGAGTCCTCTGTCACCACCAGCGACTGTTGGACTGGGTCAAGGAAATGTAACCAGGGCGGCTATCATTGAGGCTACATAAACGTACAGTATACCGCAGTGACAATGACAATTATACATTATAATGCATGCCATTTCAGATTATGTCTCACACACACACGCGCGCATGCACAACATTTTGTGCTATTTGAACTCACATTTAATGTGAGTTCAAATAATAAAATATATAGGCTTAATACAAGTATCACATTTATGTAGTATGTACTATAGAATTATCTGTTCATTTTCCTGAAGGACGATCTTCTGAACTAAATAGAGGTCTGTGCTTTCACCTCACAGACCTTGAGATGGAAAGGAATTTGGAAGTCTTCCTGTCTCCCATAAAAACGACAGAAAGGAGTTTACCTCCCTCAGAGATATCCAGCTTAGCCTTAATCTTAATGCAGTATGTTAAAATAACATTGCTGTTCTTTAGTCCACAGAATGTGAAGCCGGACATTTTGAGTACCGGTAAAGTTTTATGTTATAAATGTCGAGTATCCGCATTTAGAAACTGCTGGATGCTAACTTGCATATGTTGGACAATTTTCATAATAGGGGTTTATATGTGACCATACCATTACTTACAAAAAAAATGGTGGCATGTGATGTGTCAAACTAGTGGGTTTTCATGATTCTGAATCCATTCCAAGCATTAGTTTTGCACAGATTAAAGCTAAACCCATTCAGTCGGTTCATACATACATAACAACATATATCTTACAGCGTGCACGCACGCACGCACACACACACACACACACACACACACACACACACACACACACACACACACACACACACACACACACACACACACACACACACACACACACACACACACACACACACACACACACACACACACACACACACACACACATTTCTCGCGTAAAGGATATTAGTCTGTTGGCTGAAGGGGGCGATGGGGACGATGACAGCCTGGGCTCTGATGTTTTCCAGGTATGTCTGAGACAGCATGCCGACGCTCTGGCAGCCACCGTTTTTGGTGAAGATGAGGGCATCTCGGCCCAGACGCATGGAGCCTGACTTGAAGCCGTTCCCATACACTCCAATGGCCTGCAGGCTGGCCGGCCCCGAGCCCTTCCCAGTGAAACCAAAACTAGACACAGTGACAGAGGGGCAGGTGTACCATTAGTACCAGAAAACGTGTCTGTGACAAGTATGCATTTTGTGTGTGTGTGTGTGTGTGTGTGTGTGTGTGTGTGTGTGTGTGTGTGTGAGTGTGTGTTTGTGCATGAGTGGGTGGGTGGATGAGCAAGAAGTGTCAAAGACAGGAAGTGAGCCCATTTAAATTAAACAGAGATACAGTAAAGCAGTGTTACTTAGCAAAGTGTTAATTACACTGTCAATGAAGTATCAATTTTAAGTAGTTAAAACTAGCTGATTGAAATTTAGAAAATGATCTTACTCTGTGCATGGCCCTTTTAGCCCAGAGGCAGAACCAGAATTATTTTTGAAGTTAACCCTTTGTGGAGTCAATAACAAAATATTTAAGTTTAATCACTTTCACTGTCCACTTGCATTTCTTCCATTATCATCACTGAGGTTTGTGGATTCCTAAGCCTATCTGATTAAAAGTACCTGAAGGACACATCCACAAGTGCTGGCATTGTCTGCCTCTACACTAGATTTAAAATCATGCATATCCTACAGTGGTTTAAATCAGTGTATAAGATGTGCAGAATGTGGCAGTTATATTTCGGTAGTAAGCGTAGCATAGGAGGGAAGGTGCGTTTCTACACTACAGCGCGCAGAAGCGCTCTCACAGTAAAATCCTCAGTGTTCATTCTGAGTATACAAATACAACCAATAGTTGTTCACCACGAAAGTTAAAGACCCAGGACTTAGGTTAGAGTGCTATAAACTGGGTTGTACTTTATGTACATGCACACAGACCCACCAAGGCCACTAACGTTTTGTTCAGAGAAGGGGAAGCTATCTCATCATAGCTCATACAACCCAGATTCGGCACAAACAAGGGACTAAATTATTTTCGCTCCTATGCCACCAAAATGTGGAACGCCCTACCAACAGTCATTAAGACATGTGAATCCCTTGACTCCTTCAAAACCGCTCTCAAAGGGCACCTACGGATGGCTGCAATTCGAAACTGGCCTCTGTAAAATCTGAATCCCCCCCCCCCCCCACCCCCATTTCCCCTCACTGTATAATGTATCTTTTCCCTTTTTTGCTTCCTATATGATGAATTCCTGTTCTGTTCTTTAGCTACATAGAAATGTCTATTTGTATGTCTCTAAATGTTTGTATGTCTCTAAATGTTTTGATGAATTGAACAATGTGGACCCTGTTGTAAACAAGTGTAATGCTTAATTGGGTCGTCCACTCACAGTTAACAGTCTTTGTATTGAGTTTGTGCTTAAAATGTACTGTAAATTCTACAAACTGTTAATAAATATTTCAATCAATCAATCAATATCTGGCCACTGCTCCCCATCATTTCATTATACTAACGCTTATGAAGCAGTGTGTGTGTGTGTGTGTGTGTGTGTGTGTGTGTGTGTGTGTGTGTGTGTGTGTGTGTGTGTGTGTGTGTGCGTGCGTTCGTGAGAACGATAAGGTTTATATGCCATAGCTTTTTCACACATCAATGGACCACATGCACAGTAAAATTCAATTATCAATTTTTTAACTCTGACAGTGTACAAATGTAAGCCCAAGTGTGGCCCTTATGGGTCCATTTAGTTACGTGTGTACACTGTCAGAGTTAACATCTTACTGTGTATGTGTTACAGTCACCTCAAGCCTTACCTGAGCATCTTGTGCAGTTTGTTGGGGGTCATGCCACTTCCATTATCAGTGAAGCTCAGACAGAGCTGACCGTGTTCCTCAATGACATCCACCCAGATCTGCTTAGCTGTAACGCCTGGGTCTGAAGCATTGTCTGGAATAGTGATAATAAAAATCAATTCAGCTCATCAGCTTACCTTCTAAATCAGTAGTTCTCACTCTTTTAACATAAATAGCAGATGTGCAAGCACAAAGTGACGTGCTGTGAGCTTGTATCTATGCTATTTTTGAATATCCAACGTTAATAAAAAAGGGTATCTTTGAAAACACCGTCACAGGGGCAATCAACATTGCCCCTGTTAGATGTAAAGATCCAAATTTCTCAGAGACTCAGCCTTTTCCATAGCTCCAGTCATCACCCACATAGTTAACCTCTCCATCAAACAGGGACAGGTCCCCCAAGATTTTAAACTGGCCAAAGTAACCCCCTTGTACAAAAAAGGGAGTAAATTAGAACCCGGCAACTACCGCCCTATTTCTATTCTAAGCTCCATCTCGAAAGTGATGGAAAAAATAGTCTATGAACAGGTTGAAAAGTATCTTGCCACTAATAAATTGCTGTACGAGTTCCAATCTGGCTTCAGAACATCCCACTCCACTGACACATGCCTCCTCTATTTGAGTGATCACATCAAACACGAGGTGGATGCTGGAAAATACTGCGGCATGGTCATGCTGGACCTCCAAAAGGCTTTTGACACCGTGAACCACTCCATACTGGTTAACAAGCTTAAAGCTATTGGTTTTGATAGCACATCAGTGAGCTGGATGCAATCCTACCTGGAGGGGAGAGAACAGATGGTGGAGGTGAACGGAACACTGTCCCCTCCCCTCCCAGTGAGCTGTGGTGTCCCACAAGGAAGCATACTAGGGCCTTTACTGTTCCTAATTTATGTTAACGACATGACTTCAGCTTGTGACTGCAACTTGTTCCTGTTCGCAGATGACTCAGCACTGCTGGTCTCGGACAGGAACAAACTGCAGGTTGAAAAGACCCTCAGCTCTGAACTCGGTAGAATCTGCACCTGGCTCGCTGATAACAAACTATCCTTACACCTGGGAAAAACTGAATCCATCCTCTTCGGATCAAATAGTAAACTCAGCAAGGCAGATGGCTTCTTGGTTAGAGTGGGTGACAATATTATCACACGAAAAGATCAAATTACCTACCTAGGTTCCATCCTGGAGGCTAATCTTTCCGGTGATAAAATGGCCACCAACGTAATCAAAAAAGTCAATCAAAGAACAAGATTCCTTTACAGGATCTCCTCACTGGTCAGCAAAAACACCTTGAAGACCTTAACAGGAGCCCTCGTACAAGGTTTCTTTGACTATGCATCCACCTCTTGGTACCACAGCACCTCAAAGGCCCTTAAAACAAGGCTCCAGACCTCCCAAAACAAACTGGTCAGGCTCCTACTTGGCCTCACCCCCCGAACCCACCTCACCCCTGCCCACTTTGACAGGCTGGGATGGCTTAGGGTCGTCGACAGAGTACAGCATCTTGCAATGGGTCTGGTCCACAAGATTCGATACACCACCAAGATACCCATGTACCTGTCTAAATACTTCCTTAATGTAAACGAAGTCCACACCCACAACACCAGAGGGAGTGCAACAAACCATGTACAACCCAGATTCGGCACAAACAAGGGACTAAATTCTTTTCGCTCCTATGCCACCAAAATGTGGAACGCCCTACCAACAGTCATTAAGACATGTGAATCCCTTGACTCCTTCAAAACCGCTCTCAAAGGGCACCTACGGATGGCTGCAATTCGAAACTGGCCTCTGTAAAATCTGAATCCCCCCCACCCCCCCACCCCATTTCCCTCACTGTATATTGTATATTTTCCCAGTGCTTGTATATTTTCCCTTTTTTGCTTCCCATATGATGAATTCCTGTTCTGTTCTTTAGCTACATAGAAATGTCTATTTGTATGTCTCTAAATGGTTGTATGTCTTTAAATGTTTTGATGAATTGAACAATGTGGACCCTGTTGTAAACAAGTGTAATGCTTAATTGGGTCGTCCACTCACAGTTGACAGTCTTTGTATTGAGTTTGTGCTTAAAATGTACTGTAAATTCTACAAACTGTTAATAAATATTTCAATCAATCAATCAATCAGATGATAATTAATCATTTACATTGGAATCAGTTTATTGTCCAGGTATGTTCACATGTGAGGAATGTGACCTGTTGCATATCTCTCACATAAAATAATATATACAGTATAGCAGTTTAGAGGGATTTAAAAAAAATATATATAGGCTATATATCGTGTATAGGCTATGTGATAAATTTAATTTATCAACTATTGCACAGACTGGTTATAAATAGCCTATAGCAATAACTCCACGTGTTACACTACAGATATTGTACATATTATACACTTCACATATTAGTCATGTTATACTATGCTTACATTGCTTAGAGAGAAGAGCAACATGCCTTATGTGGGACAACTTTAGTTTTTTTCAACCAAGGTTCATGTTTTAGGTTGTTATTAGAGAAACTAAAAGGTGAGTGTTAATTTTCTTTCATTTGCTGCTTTCTTTCGTTTTAGGGAATTTAGCAGTTTTTTACAGGGGGGCGGGGGCATTCGAGCATGGGGCTAAATATGTATTTTTTTTTTACAAAATTGATGGCGATTTATTTTTGTATTATTTACTATAGTCCTACTAGACTCCAAGAAATTACATCTGGCCACAAAAGATCACAGGATCTATTGAATGTGACAAACTGACATATTGAGCCTATACTATACTGTACAGTATAGTCTTCCCCCAGTAGGCTACCTTCACATTCAGTAGATCCTGTGATCCTTTATGGCCAGATGTAATTTCCTGGCGTTTATTAGGACTATAGTAAACCATAAAAAAGAAATCACCATAAGATTGTGTAAACAAATACATATTTAGCCCCATGCTCACAATCTTGAAACACAATCTTGATCCCTCTGTTTTGGGTGACTATCGACCCATTTCAAATCTACCCTTTCTGGGCAAGGTTTTAGAAAAATGCATCTTTCATCAATTGGATGTGTTTCTACAGAACAATAATGTGCACAACAAATTCCAATCTGGCTTTAGGAAAGGTCACAGTACAGAAACAGCACTTGTAAAAGTAATGAATGATCTTAGGGTGTCTGCTGACAAGAAACATGTATCCGTTCTCTTACTTCTAGATCTAACGGCTGCATTTGACACGATTGATCATTCAATTTTAATACAGCGTCTGGAGCACTGGATAGGCCTGTCTGGTACGGCCCTGTCCTGGTTTTCCTCCTACCTATCAAATAGAAGTTACTTTGTCAATCTAGCCGAGTTTGACTCAGACAAACACGACATCAGTTCTGGTATTCCACAGGGCTCGATTCTTGGCCCTCTGCTTTTCTCCTTGTACATACTGACATTTGGCGAACTCATTGCCAATCACGGAGTCAATTTTCATTTCTATGCTGATGATACCCAACTATATCTTTCTGTGGCTCCAGATGATCCCTGTGCTTTAGACCCGCTGGTTACCTGTCTGTCTAGCATCAAATGTTGGATGAATGAGAACTTTCTCAAGCTAAATGAGGATAAGACAGAAGTTCTTATAATCGGTTCTAGTGAACAGAAAGAATCAATATTAAGCAGACTTGGCAACCTGACTGTAGAAAGTAACAGTACAGTAAAGAACCTGGGGGTTATTATTGATTCTGAATTGAATTTTAATTCACACATTAATCATGTTACCAAGATTGCCTTTTTTCACCTTAGAAATATTGCACGAATCAGAGCCTATGTGTCCTTGGACGATGCAAAAACGCTAATCCACGCCTTTGTTTTTTCTCGGCTTGATTACTGCAATGCACTTTTTTCAGGACTGCCTAAGAAAACAACTGACAGATTACAACTTGTCCAAAATGCAGCAGCCAGAGTTTTAACTAGAACTAAGATGAGAGAACATATTACTCCAGTTTTGGCATCACTGCACTGGCTTCCGGTTGTTTTTAGGATTGATTTTAAATTTATTTTACTTGTCTATAAAGCTCTCAATGGTCTCACACCTTCCTACCTACATGACTGCCTGCCTAAATATGTCCCAACCGCCCCCCTAAGGTCTTCCACTGCTGGCCTGCTCGCTTTGCCTAAAAAAAATGGCAACTAAAAAATACGGGGAAGCAGCTTTTTGCTTCTACGGGCCGTCGGCATGGAACAAGCTCCCACTGTACCTTCGTCAGGCAGCCTCTGTAGACATTTTTAAAGCTCAGCTCAAGACCCACTTCTACAACATTGCTTTTAATTGATCTTTTATTTTTAATTTTTTGTTATTCATGTCCTCACTGTATTGCATTACTGCTTGTTTTTTGTCGTTGCCTTGCTGTTCTTTTATTCTCCATTGTTCTGTAAAGCACTTTGAGCTGCATTTCATGTCATGAAAGGTGCTATACAAATAAAGTTTTATTATTATTATTATTATGCTCGAATGCCCCCCTGTCAAAAACAGCTAAAATCCCTAAAACGAAAGAAAGCAGCAAATGAAAAAAAAAATAACACTAACCTTTTACTTTATCTAATAACAACCTAAAATATGAACCTTGGTTGAAAAAAAAATAAAGTTGTCCTTTAAGACACTCCCTCTTAACAAGGCCGCAATGGAAATAAGTCACATGAGTGAATTGCATAATAATAGGTAGGCCTATACCTACCACATGTGCATGTGTCTGTATGTGTATTGTATTTTAATTCATCAAATCAAAGACCATCAACCTAATCAACCATTCTAGATCATTTATTGACATGTGTCCGAAATGCCTGCGAAAAGCTGTCTCAGAGAAACAGTGTTTTCTGCCTCATGTGTTGTCTCTGGTCTGATAACCGAAACCACAGACAGACAGAGAGAGAGAGAGTCGCAGCAAGTGAGCAAAGTTTAAAAGTATGAAAGGGCAACACACGCCGCCCACGCACACAGGCAGACGCGCGCGCGCATAGCAGCGCGCTCCTGTCCGCAGCCAATTGACAACCTGCACGACAGGCGCTGCAGAGCAGAGAAAAAAAGTGCTCCACATTCTACAATGACCCCCCCCCCCCCACCCCCACCCCCGCCCGCCCGCACAAACACACGCACAATCACACTTATAAGTAACACCTTGCCCTACTTTATCGATAAAGTGACGTTTATTCTAATTTCTAGCGTAGGCTATTATAAGTCATTATTCTGCACAACATAACGAGACCATGTCGACTCGTTATGTTGTGCAGAATATGTAAAGCTCGCATGTAAAAAAGAAAAGAGGAAGTGGCAGCCATCCACCATCAGCAGCTCAAATAATGCGTACTATCATGCGAACAAACAAATAAATAAATAGCATTTTTGCCTTACCTATAAGCTCTGCCACCGCGCTGAACGGCCAGGTATGACTGGTAGAGTTACTGTTCAAGAAGGAAGGGCTCATCTGCAACAAAAATAACAACACTGCATCCTTTAGTTTCACTTTTAGAAAACAAAATTGCGCTTCACACCAAAGCGCAACTTCCACCAGTTCTGGGCTGGCAGTTAGGATTCCCCCCAAAACAAACGGTATAAAAGAAAGAAACACGCTAAGATAATAACATTATACAAACACTAATAATAGTACGATAATATTCTTGATAATATTAAAACAAAAATACATACGGAACTCAAACGAATCCCATGCTCGCTTAGTCTCGCCATGTTAAGCAAACAGAGCGGCGGTGTCTCCCTCTGTCGTTGTCTGTTCGCTGGGGTTGGTTGTCACGTTTGGTAAATAAAACACACCACGTCCGTCCTAGATCTACAAGGTGTTGACGCGTTGCACAGCGACACGCCGATCAGCTTGTAGATTAGTTCGTTTTTATTTACATGAGCGATAGGTCACCTGACCTGACCTGACACATTAATCAAGGACATCACAAAGCAATAGTAATTCTTTGAGTGAAAGTTGAATATAAGCATTTCCAGCACTGCAGTAGCCTACTTTCTCTCTGATTAATAGCCCCTAGTGTGTACGCCTATGATTGATTGATTGATTGATTGATTGATTGATTAATTGAAATGTTTATTCACAATCAATCAATGCTTTATTTCAGACCCAGTGAGATATTACAGAAGAATAACAATAAATACAAGTTTGTGAATGGGTACAAAAGAAGGCTATACGAAAGCACAAGTAAATACAAAAACTGCTACTAACCAGAAAAAAAGCACTGACTTGTTTACATCAGGGTCCTCCATTTTCATACTACTACTACTACTACTACTACTACTAATAATAATAATAATAATAATAATAATAATAATATTAACAATAATAATCATAGGCCTAATAATAAGTAAAAGTAGCAATACCACGATTTAAGAACAAAAGTATAGCCTACATCAAAATAGAATGGAATATGATTCCATGTCTTTATCCAGACTGGCAGTGGCACTGATAGGTATGCAGTGTGCACCCCCCATAGATAGATTAATAACACCATCCTACCACACTGGATTTGTTATAAATAATGAACAAAACATGCATACATACATGCGTATGTTAAATGCATCCACCTTCTGTCATTTATCTTTCCATTATTCCCACAACAATATACGGTAGGTTACAGAAAAACATGGTATATTTTGGACAAATAATTAAAATAATTAATAGAATGAAGCTGTGACTAATCTGATAAAAAAAAATCTAATCGTTTGACAGTAAAGTAAAAAGTACTTTCCTCTGACGGGTAGATAAACAAACTGTGGCCCGGCTCCACAGGCCTCATGGCCCCCAAAAGGCTTATACTGAAAACTGAGGAAATAACTTAAATATTCAACAAACGTTCTTCTTAGTGAAAATTTCAGTGAGACTCACTGAAATGTTACCAATTCAGTGAGAAACATGACATTGTCATTTTCTAATGTAATGTACTTATGTACGGACAAATACAGTATGTGTTTAGTTTCTGAATGGATAAAATTGGTATCCCAATCTGAAAATGAAGCGATTTGTCTTCACCCGATAACCAGCGAGACCCCTGATACCCCGATACTGGTGTCCCCAGAGGGTGGGCCTACAGCTCTTGACCCCTATTGTAATATTCGAGGGGTTTGAAGACACCACTTTCGGTGTTAACACCTTACAATGGCCAGTCCCAGCTTTTAGAGTTAATACATATACTGTAGTTTCAGTTTAGTTTCAGTTTCTCCCATTAAGGGGGCACATTAATGGACGAGCCGTCTAGCCCGTCACTGTGAGAGCTTAGAGTGCCTTAAGCCTGATTTAGACTTTGTCATACGATGGTGTCAAGAGTCACAACACGTTGAAGAATATAGCTCATATAAGCTCCCAACATAATAATAATAATAATAATACATTTCATGACCTGATGAAATGCAGCTCAAAGTGTTGCATTTCATGTCCATGCACAAAGCATTATGAGCTTGTAGAGCATAAGTTATGCATTAATATGGTTTGATTAAATTCATTTAACTATAGTTATTGTGCTATTATTGGTATTATTGTACTAGTTGACTCACAATTGTCTGCACTGCAGGTCAGTGTGAGGAGGCCTTTTATAAAATCTAAATTGTGTCATAATCTGCCTATGATGTCCTCTGAGATGTCATGGAGTAGGCCTAGAAGTATAAAAAAAGTAAAAAGTAAAAAGTAAAAATATCAATATTGTCAATATTGTAGGCTACTCAAGTACAGTACTTGAGTAAATGTACATAGTTACTTTTCGCCACTGTTGTGTATGCTAATTAATATCTAAAAGATTAGACTGGTATATAGACGACTAGGATCAATAATATTTGCAGTTAGCAGATCTGGATAGTAGCTCTGGTCCATAGCCGAAGCTAATTCTGCCCTGCATTAAGGTTATATGGGACCGATGGCGTCTAGCTCTCGCATGAAATGCAGACCAGCCTCTCTTCTGTAGCACAGGAAGAGAACAGTAACATATAGTAGCTCTAATGCAAAGGCATTAGATCTATGGACCAGAGCTAAGTTGAGAGCCTACTTTTCTTAGTGGGAACACACACACACCACGCATGCACAAACACAAAAAAATTGCACAACTGGGTGTGGCATGCATTCCCAACATGCATTGTTCCCGAGTAAGTGAGAATTGGGCACCATTCTAGTATGTCAGTGTTCACCGTTTACACAGATGCTATCTAACATTGGGTTATTTTGCTGAACACGTTGGCGTCTGTCATTTTCTTTTAAAATACAAAATGACTGACAAAAACAGGACCTTTCTTCACTTTAGATAGCAGTAGCAGCAATACACTGAAATGTCAGTTTTCTCTATCTGATTTGAGATACAGTGGGCAAAAGATTTATGGACACAGCAAGTGTAATTGTCAAGATAGAAAGGTCATCTTCATTTTAAATTGCAAAAAGTATATGAAGTTTTCAATATAGAAGTTGGACCATAAATGAATATTATAAATGAATATTATATTCATTTATGAAGAATTTTGTCTTCTTTTTTTTCAGGGGGATGTTGTGGGTGATATTAAAAAAATTGCAGAATCTAATTGTAGTACCTTAAGCTGGCATACATACCGGTAATCTAGCCATAAACATGTCCTAAAAAGTGGGGTTGGGCCTGCTTGTTGTTGTATCAACTTATGATGGCCATAGTTAACAAACTAGGAAATAATAGTGCAGGTACAGTAGCGGAAAACCCCCTGAGGGCTGGACCTGACTCCCAGCCTATTCAACTTGTGGTAGGCTATGTTTGCGTGTATTTGATACTGTACTGAATTCACGTACTAGTAGTGTATGACTATGATGTAATTATACACTGGAAACATTTTTTTTTTAAACCAGTGTCATTTATATTTTATTGTTAAATGACATCAAACCACAGCATGCTGGGAATGGAACTATGTAACTTTTAACCACATAAACCCCAGCTTAGCTACCCTGGGGACGAACATTCGGTAGCGCATCTACAAGCTTATTACATGTCGGGTTGCGACCTGTTGTGAGCTTGTAGATCAGCCATTTTCAATTCTCCAAGAGATTACATTTTTGTATGAAGTAACTTAATACATTTCAGTTTGGTTGAACTTAAAACACAAAAAAGCATCGTTCTGACATTATTTTGGAATCACTGTACATACCAATGATACAAGGAAAATAAACCTTGAGAAAGACTGGCCCAATGAAGTTATTACACCCAAATTACAGGTGTAAAAAATAACGTATATTCAAGTGTAAATTATATTTAGCCATAATCTGATTAATTAGTCGACTAGCAGTCAGTCCATCAGAGGACAAGGCACTAAAGCCTAATTTATATACTTCGTCGAACGTTAGAGAGTGACAATGTTGTATGAAGTATAAATTAGGCTTAAATATGTTTAGTTCCACAGTGGTATTACATCTCTTGTCTATACTCTTTCACTCTCTCCTCCCTCCTGTCTCCTCTCATTCAGTCCACAGTGGTATTCCATCTCTTGTCTCTCTCCTTCCTCCAGTCCTCTCATTCAGTCTCGTGTTGCATAGAAGAGACCCCATCTTTGGTCTCCAGTGTTGACACGTTGCAATTTCTCACTCCATCCGTTCACTATGGCGAGGTAGTCCTCTTCAGAAAAGTCCTAGACAGGAGGAGGGTGGTTGTTGGATATTTCTTCATTCTTAATTATATTTTAGCACTTCAGCTCCTCTATACATTAGCTGAAGCAATTGTGCGAAAAACATGTGCCCAATATGTCTCTCAATGCAAACGTCTCTGTGTATGTGCAAGGGTCCATGCATGCATATGTGCACGGAATATTGACTACCGTACCTTAATGAAATCATCCTTCATTGCCTCAGCTTTCTGTAGCTCTGCCTTGATCACCTGGATGAACTGGGCAGTTCGGTCATCTGCACGCACACTGCTGAAACCAGCCTGCTCAATGAACTACAGTACATACAGAACAGAGGGACAAGAGGAGACATTCAAATAACCCATTCTGACCTGAGATCAGATTCTAAAAATGTCTTCTAATCTACATCCTGACAGTTTTCTGAAAAAGCTATGTTTCTATGTCAGTCGTTCTTCGAGTTTTCAAAAATAGCAGACGTACAAGCTCGGAGCGCGCCACTCGGTGGCGCGCTACGAGCTTGTAGATCTGCTATTTTTAAATAGCTAAAGCATAACGTAATGCTAACACCAAAAGGGGTTCCTGCAAACACAGGTAGACAGTGAGAAGGAGAAAAGTAAACATATACAGTATTTTCAAATTATGAACATATGTTTAACACACGTAGTGATGGAAATATACAAATGACCGTTCCGACCTCACATTGCGATTGGCTGTGTGAGGCATTCTAACGAGTGGCGATATTCCCCATTAACAGCACTCTGAATGCATCCACATTATTTACCATAGTAACGTAGCAATGGCTGCTGTATGTTTCAAAATTGAAACATCAGTTTTTGATAACTGAAGTGTTTGTTGAAGACGAACGTTCTACTGAGAGGTGGAACGAACCGTCATTCATCTCGGTTCCCACAATTCAACCCATTTGGGCCTGCTCCAATGAGATCGGCGTAGCTCATGTCTGTGATCCTTAATAAAAGGACCCTTCCTTGTCTCACTTGTGCTCTCGTTTCAGGTCACGCACCACCTCCCCGACACCGCCCAGCAGGCCCCACCAGGTTGGCCCTATCTACAGGGGGCGGGCTCCAGAAGAGCCCCCTGCCTTCCATCAGGCAGGATCTGATCTAAGCGGATCTGATCCGATTCTCCTCCTGTGATGAGGCCCTGCGACAAAGTGTTCTATCATATCAAACATAATTGTACTCATCTATTAAACATAATCGTATTCATAAATACTTCTTCATTCATGTCTGTATTTATCAATAAATATAATTGCATTCATATTTGGTGCAATTGATATACAATGTCCATTTCATATCATTGCATTAATATGTGTAGTGCACTGTGTAGTGCACTCTCGAGTCGAAATAAATTATGGCGTATCTCAGAAATCTCAGAAAAAAGCCAAAGGCTAATAAAATGGGATCAAATTTGTTGGGACTGGCTGGGGGGGGTGTACTTGTACTACCATGTGTGCCTTGGAGTGGCCTACAGCAGTGGTTTTAAAACGTTTTTTACTCAAGGCACAGCAAAGGGCAATGTCTCGTGGCACCGCCATGTCTTACCTGTTAGTTTTCCCCTGGGCATTAAACGCAGTGCTTGTGTGTGACATCAGTGCATTCTTCACAGGTAAATCACTTGCAAATATAACAGGTCTAATACGTTTCGTTCCCTTTAAAGCAGTGGTAACCAACCCTTTCAAGCCCTTGCATACTTTTTATTCCAGTGTGTAATAAGTCGAGATCTACCACTACAATATGTTCCAAGAAATCACCACGAGAAAGACATTATCATATAATCTTGCAATTTCTGACAGGCAGGTATGTATGTAGTCTAAATAGGAATGAACACGGATAGTGTCAATCAATATATCAATATAAAATATGTAGGGGGAAATGTATACAAATTCCTTCAATGCAAAGAGTTTTTCAGTTCAATGACTATTCACATTTAGATATTCTAATATTATAGACAACATAATGCACATATCTGTCAAAATGATACTTGCTTTTGGACGTTGTCTGTGACCTTTTTAAGATTTTGGAATTAATTATGAATTCCAAAATTATGAACTCCCCAGAACAATGGATTAGTATAGTGCAGGGGTTCTGCAGGGGTTACCGCCCGCACACACGCACCCACAAGCTAGTGGTTGTATTGGTAAATGGTATAAACTGGTATGTTCATTACTGGGATATTACATGACAGGCTACATAATTGACAAAACCTTTACCTTGCCATATTGTGGTGGTGTATAAAGGATGTAGCCTCTCTGCTGGACATAAGTCTGGAACGCAGTTGTCCAGGGCTTCTCCCCACAACAGTAGTCACTAATCAGCAGCCGTCCTCCTGGCTTCAGCCATGACTTTTGACACAAAATGTAAAAATATCCACACTCATAACTTGTAATCATTACGATTTGACATATAGCAGTGGCACTGTCGGGACATAAAAGGTGTGGGGACAATTTACAAAAGTATTTTGTTTGGGGGGGGGGGGGGGGGGGGGGGGCAAAGAACGATGAATTGTTGTATATTAGATTGTCTGACACCTTGATGAGACTGAGAAAGCAACTGCAGATACTGCACCTAGACTAGACTACAGCCATCAATACTGCGGGGACATTCTGACCCTTCTGACCCCCCCTCCCTTGCTTGGCCATTCCTTCTTCAGCGCTCCTAGACATGTTTCGCACATGCGCACTGCCGTTCACTGTCAGCACTATTAACACTTCTTTTGCCGTGGAATTTTTCATAATAAAGGCAGATGAGGCAGATTTTACTCTGAAAAGCCATTACCCCCCAAAACCGGGAAGCATAATCTTGGGTTACTACCTCTCGCTGTCACATCTAAAGTCTCTCTAGAAGCCTTTATATTCCAAACAAGATGATTGCTGAAGTCAGAAATGAGTACAGAACATCAGCGTTTTGGTCAAAACCATGGAGAGCACCGTAGATTTAGAGTAAAGAGACACCTTAGTCGGGCCGGAAACAAGGATGTGAACGGCAGTGCGCCTGCGCGAAACTGGTCTAGGATCGCTTTATTACAGCAATCTCGTTTGATATAATTAAAAAAGACCTCTATACACGTCCAAGGCCCCCCACTGATTGATTAGAAAAGATACACACTGGGAAATGTGTCAGATTTTCCAGGCTACTGTTAACATCCTATTAAGCAATAATTTCTTTGAATAAAAAGACACAAGTTGTTACTCACGTAGAATCGCTTGAAGAGGGCCAGTTTATCGTCTATGTGTAGGATGGTATCTCTGCTGTAAATGACATCAAAGGTCCCCTCAGGGAATGACCTCTTTGTGGCATCTGCAACCTCAAAATGGACCTGTGCCCGAAGAGGGTTGTTAAATGAATAAATGAACCCTTTTCTTCTAACTATTATTTAGTTTATTAGTTAGTCTTTTTTTGAGACAATCAGTTCTAGGCCAGCGGGAACAGAAGCTGGGATGTATTATATGCATTTACCTTGCATTGTAACTCAAAACCAAGATTTACATTAGATATGAGAACCAAAATAAATGATGTCCCACATCTATCTTTGCTGGTGATTCAACTTAAACACAGGAACCTTCCATGAAGTTCCACTCGACCAATGAGCCAGAACAAGGCACCAATGACCAATCAGACTCACCAGTGGCATCTTTTCAGCTTCTGCCCTCTCTATGGCAATGTCCACCATGTTTTCCGACAGGTCCAAACCTAGCACTTCAACTCCAAATGTCTGGAAAATAATCATCATCAAAACCATAGTCATCATTCCAGTCCTTATGATCATTAAGTAATTTTATATTTTTGGGCCGCACTGCGATCTTGTACATCTGCTAATTTTGAAGTGTGAGAAGAAGGCATTTGTAGAATGCTTAATGTGTAATGGGTGAACAACAACATTCAGAGTTGCATCATCTTCATTATCACTGCAACTGTCATCAAAGCAATCCTTTGTTAATTCAGTTTTCTGGTTATTCTTACTGTACCTTTGCCATGTAGAAATCTCCTCCTCCAATACCACAGCCAATGTCCAGGACCTTCTGGCCAGGTTTCAAGTTCAGGAGGTCCACAAACTCCTATGATCAAAAACAACAAAAAGCTATTATTAAACAAGTCTGTAATTAACAAGAACATTAGAATGCAATAACCTAGAAGCCAATTCACTGTTTCTTTGATTAGTATCTACTACTACTACTACTACTGCTACTCGTCTGATGTGAAGGAATGTGTGGCCATTGTCTTTTCTGAGGTGATAATGAATGGCCATAGTTTCTAAGCAATGTAGGCTGTGATTTTCCAGGTACATTACCATTATAGATTCTATTCATTGAGATGCCAGACAGTGTACTGTAGGCTAACACAATATGGACTGTGATATTCCAAGTGTGGTGTTATTCTATTTCTAGATTCTATTTATCTAGATCTAGCAAAAAAAGCTGATCCACAAGCTTAGCTGGTATATCTGATTAGATTATTTTATTCAAGTTGATAATTTTTTGTAAACGACTAATCAATTACTTTTGCACTGTTATACATGAATCTGGGCTAAAGGAGAGACGTGCATTTTATGATTACGCACAAGTAAATGTTATGCTTAAAATGACAAGCAATGATATACGTATGACCATTGCGCTACCAAGAATTATCCTACCAACAAGTCTACTTCACGGGGAAAGGTAAGACCAGGAAAATCATTTTCATCTTCCTTTTCTTTTCTTTCTCTCAGAAACGGAATTCCTCCATGCCAACCTTAGTGGTGCTGAGCCCTCCAGTGCTGACGTATCCGGATCCGAAAATCTTCTCATAGCGTAGGATCCCGCGGCGCGTGTACTGTTGGTTGTCCAGGAACTGTTGGAATGTGGTGAAGCCGCCTTGTGTGGCCGAGGAGCGGGGAACCTTCTGTAGCAGCCAGCAGATCTGATTCTGGTTGTTCTTCATCTGCAGGAAGAGGACAGAATTGGAAAGGGTGAGATGGGAGAGGATGGTGCGAGTGCCAGGGAAAGAAATAGAGAGCAGAGTTGTGTACTGTCACTGCGCCACACTGACATATGTGCATTTTCAAAACAGGTGATAACTTATTCTGTATCACACAGACTGCCATCGGGTGGCGTGCTCGTTGACATGTGGCTGCTCAGCATGGCCACTCGGTTTTGATATGGATATTATGTATGAATTATGAAAAGGCGTTCCTAAAGAAGCCATTGTCGTTCCCTTAGCTTAGGGAAGAGGGGTGTTCCCTAAGCGCCTTCCACACTGTACTAAAGTACAATGTGTACAGACATTTGGCAAAGACACTGAAGCTGCTTATGACAAATGTAATAATAATAATAATAATAATAATAAAACTTTATTTGTATAGCACCTTTCATGAAATCAAATGCAGCTCAAAGTGCTTTACAGAACAATGGAGAATAAAAGAAAAGCAAGGCAACGACATTAAAAAACAAGCAGTAATGCAATACAGTGAGGACATGAATAACAAAAAATATAAGATCACTTAAAAGCAATGTTGTAGAAGTGGGTCTTGAGCTGAGCTTTAAAAATGTCTACAGAGGCTGCCTGACGAAGGTACAGAGGGAGCTTGTTCCATGCCGATGGCCCGTAGAAGCAAAAAGCTGCTTCCCCGTATTTTTTAGTTGCCATTTTTTTAGGCAAAGCGAGCAGGCCTGGAAGACCTTAGCGGGCGGTTTGGGACATATTTAGGCAGGCAGTCATGTAGGTAGGAAGGTGCGAGACCATTGAGAGCTTTATAGACAAGTAAAATAATTTTAAAATCAATCCTAAAAACAACCGGAAGCCAGTGCAGTGATGCCAAAACTGGAGTAATATGTTCTCTCATCTTAGTTCTAGTTAAAACTCTGGCTGCTGCATTTTGGACAAGTTGTAATCTGTCAGTTGTTTTCTTAGGCAGTCCTGAAAAAAGTGCATTGCAGTAATCAAGCCGAGAAAAAACAAAGGCGTGGATTAGCGTTTTTGCATCGTCCAAGGACACATAGGCTCTGATTCGTGCAATATTTCTAAGGTGAAAAAAGGCAATCTTGGTAACATGATTAATGTGTGAATTAAAATTAAATTCGGAATCAATAATAACCCCCAGGTTCTTTACTGTACTGTTACTGTCTACAGTCAGGTTGCCAAGTCTGCTTAATATTGATTCTTTCTGCTCACTAGAACCGATTATGAGAACTTCTGTCTTGTCCTCATTTAGCTTGAGAAAGTTCTCACTCATCCAACATTTGATGCTAGACAGACAGGTAAGCAGCGGGTCTAAAGCACAGGGATCATCTGGAGCCACAGATAGATATAATTGGGTATCATCAGCATAGAAATGAAAATTGACTCCGTGATTGGCAATGAGTTCGCCCAATGGCAGTATGTACAAGGAGAAAAGCAGAGGGCCAGGAATCAAGCCCTGTGGAATACCAGAACTGATGTCGTGTTTGTCTGAGTCAAACTCGGCTAGATTGACAAAGTAACTTCTGTTTGATAGGTAGGAGGAAAACCAGGACAGGGCCGTACCAGACAGGCCTATCCAGTGCTCCAGACGCTGTATTAAAATTGAGTGATCAATCGTGTCAAATGCAGCCGTTAGATCTAGAAGTAAGAGAACGGATACATGTTTCTTGTCAGCAGACACCCTAAGATCATTCATTACTTTTACAAGTGCTGTTTCTGTGCTGTGACCTTTCCTAAAGCCAGATTGGAATTTGTTGTGCACATTATTGTTCTGTAGAAACACATCCAATTGATGAAAGATGCATTTTTCTAAAACCTTGCCCAGAAAGGGTAGATTTGAAATGGGTCGATAGTTAC
Source organism: Protomyctophum parallelum (assembly GCF_964188405.1). Lineage (NCBI taxonomy): Eukaryota > Metazoa > Chordata > Actinopteri > Myctophiformes > Myctophidae > Protomyctophum > Protomyctophum parallelum. The sequence continues at coordinate 34,157,580 of NC_139711.1, read as the reverse complement.
CCAAAACAGAGGGATCAAGATTGTGTTTCTTGAGAAGGGGCTTAACTACAGCAGTCTTCAGTGAGTCTGGGAAGACGCCTGATTGTAGAGAGCTGTTTACAATTTTTAGGATATCTCCAATCACACTGTCTAAGACTTCTTTGAGAAAGTTGGTGGGAATTGTATCTAATGAACAGGAGGATGATGTCATCTGTGATATAGTTTTGCGTAGTTCGTCTTCCTCAATTGTGCAGAACGATGATAGGCTCCCCCTGGAGAGATCTACCCTGGGACCATTAGCTGCTGTTTGAAGGTTTGCGCTAGCAGCAGCACCATTCATAATATCAGCTCTAATGTTTGAAATTTTGTTGTCAAAAAAGCATGCAAACTCATTACACTTACATGTAGCTTTAGAGGCCGGGAATGACTGCTTGTAGGACTGGAGGGGTTTAAAAGTCGATCAATGGTAGAGAATAGGACTCTAGCATTTTTCTTGTTCTCATTAATAATGCCAGAGAAATATGCCTGCCTTGCTAGACGCAAGGCTTTGTTATAGGCGACTGTTGACTTTTTAAGAATCTCTAGGTGGATGGTGAGTTTGTTTTTTCTCCAAGCTCGCTCAGCTCTTCGACATTCTTGCTTCAGTGAGCGTGAAAGCTCATTTATCCAGGGTGTTACTCTGGTGTTATGTTTCTTTTTTGTTTTCAAAGGAGCCACTATATCAAGAGCTGACTCTAGTTTAAGATTACATTTTTTAACCATATCATTCACTGGGGGAGTATCGGGCAGGGGGGGCCCCAGGTGACGAGAGAACTCGTCGGCTGCAGAAGAGCTAAAAAAACGCTTTTTTATGGTATATTCAGTGATGTTTTTCTCTAGATCAGAGACAGTCATATTAAAACACAGCAGAAAGTGGTCTGATAGCTCAGGCCTTTCAATAGTCCTTTCCACAGTGATGTTCAGCCCTCTAGAAATCACCAGGTCCAGAGTGTGCCCATGTTTATGTGTAGGCCCAACAACATGTTGGATAAAATCAAAGGAGTGCAATAACTCTAAGAAACCCATAGCCATAGCATCTGTAGCATCATCCAGGTGAAGATTAAGATCACCTGAGATAAGAGTTCTGTCATAGTTAGTGGAGCAGATAGATAGAAGTTCTGATATTTCTGTTAGAAATATTGCTTTACTGCATTTTGGCGGGCGATAAATGTTAATCATTGGCATAGAGGCACCATGTAGTATAGTGGCCTGGTATTCAAAGGAAGTAAAGCTGCCAAGGGTCAGAGCCTTGAATTTTAACGTGTCTGAAAAAATTATTGCCAGTCCACCTCCTTTCTTAGCCTTGCGAACAGAGTGAATGAAACTGTAGTTTGCGGGACAGGCTGGCGCTAGGAGAACAGCTCCATCTGAGCCAAGCCATGTCTCTGTTAGAAAGATTATATCTAGCTTCTCTTTACAGATTATATCATTTACAGAGGAGGACTTATTTGTTAGTGACCTGATGTTAAACAAGGCAAGATTATGCTTGTTATCACATTTTTGGGGGCTGTGATGCCTGTGAGGTATAGTAACCAAACAGCATTCTCTCTCCAGACCACTCCTTGTGTTGGACACTCTATTTGAAATAACAGTAGGAATGTTGTGGACCTCAACCTGTGCAGTGATTGAAACACCAGGCTTTCTAGAAGCATGGGGTCCATACATGTTTGTTGCTGTGCATAATGGACCCTGTTCATATCAGTTATCAAATGTAAATTCTAGGCTATCTGGAGCTGGGTTTGGTGACAGTTGGAGACAACGTCTGGTAAGGGGGGTCGACTTTAATCCAATGTTTATCAGGTCCACCATGCCCGGGGTGAAAGAGAGATGTACTGGTGAGGGTGTTAGAAATTCTTCATCAGTCACACAGTCATCATCATCATCTTCATAGGAGCACAATCCTTCAATCGACTGTCGAACTTCTTCCAATGTCATGTCCTTGGAGGGCCTCTCGGCGGAAGCAGGGTACAGAGTAGCAGAAGCAGAGTAGCGCAATGCTTCCATCGACTGTCGAACTGCTTCCAATTGTCTGTCTCCCACCACGTAACGCTGTGACTTCATGCTCTGAGATTTCTTCTCCACCAGGGGACGCTGTGGCTTCATGCTCTGTGATCTTTTCTCCACCAGGGGGCGCTGTGACTTCATGCTCTGAGATTTTTACTCCACCAGGGGACACTGTAACTTCATGCGATTTCTTCTCCACCAGGGGACGCTGTGACTTCATGCTCTGAGATTTCTTCTCCACCAGGGGACGTTGTGGCTTCAAGCGCAGTGATCTTTTCTCCACCGGGGGACACTGTGGCTTCAAGCCAGGGGGGCAGTCAGCCAGATATTTCGTGAAGCCTCATTTGAAATCGGTAGTTCATATAATGGCCTGTTGTGGCGCTGGACTGGACCCAAAAAGCCCCATAGCTCCATAGAGGCCCATGTATTTTGGCCCAACTTCACCTAGACTGTATTACCTTAATAAACATGGTCATGAATACTTTCTTCTTCCAGTCACTAGTTTAAAGTCTCATTTCTAATGTCATAATATTCTTTTTGGAAAATTATGGTCCCATTAATTAAAATAATGACCATAAAGTCGCGTATGTTCTGAGGGGCGTGGCTACCGTTACCGTCTATGATCGGGATTCCCCTCCCACTCAAGAGTCTTCTCCTCCCACTCGAGTCAAAATAAAAACCAACGGAGAAGAAGGGGGGAAGTCCCGCCTCGTTGTCTGGGCAGCCAATGGCCAGCTGGACCCAAACGGAGCCAGCCAATGGCCAGCTGGTCCAAAACGGATCTAGAAAGATGGCGACTTACAGTGCAGGAATAACAGGCTTCATTTTACGTTCATGTTAGACCCGGGGAACGCTTTGTCCATATTTTTTACAGTCTATGCTTCAAGCGCTGTGATCTTTTCTTCACCAGGGGATGCTGTGGCTTCCTGCGCTGTGATCTTTTCTCCACCAGGGGATGCTGTGACTTCATGCTCTTGGTGGCCTCAGTATCTTCTCCACCAGGGGACGCTGTGACTTCATGCTCTGTGATTTCTTCTCCACCAGGGGACGCTGTGGCTTCATGCTGTGATCTTTTCTCCACCAGGGGGCGCTGTGACTTCATGCTCTGAGATTTCTTCTCCACCAGGGGACGCTGTGGTTTCATGCTCTGTGATCTTTTCTCCACCAGGGGGCTCTGAGATTTTTTCTCCACCAGGGGGCGCTGTGATCACATTCCCTGTTTTTGGCTCTGAGATTTTACACCAGATGGCGCTTCTTACACATGAGCGAACAGACACCAAGTTACAGTGTGACTAACAGAAATGTAAGTTACAAATGCACATTCCTAATGAAACATTTGCTAGATTTTTGGACGAATCTTCAAGTGTTGTTCATGGGATATTGCCAAGTACATTTGCCCATACCTGAAATTCATCTTCTGCATTTATACCCATCCTAACCATTAGGAGCAGTGGGCACTATTAGTGTGACATTTCATCACCAGTGTTGGGTAACGTTACTTTTAAGACTAACTAATTAAGTTACAAGATTTCTGCCATTAACATTTGTTACATGATTACCTAACTTGTTAGATTACTTTTAGATTATGTTTGTGTTACAGACAAAAATGTGCAAGTTTGCAAATGTGCAAGTATTGTCCAGACGGAGAATAGGCTGCTCAATGAGCCTACTGTTCAATGGTTGACTCTATCATTATTGCATAGCCTAGTCTACGGCCCATAATCTTTAACTCTGAACAGCTGCTTTATGATGACAATTGGTAAACATACTTCCACAAACCATGATGTAAAGGCTGACCTTTTCTGAATCTCTGCCATGTCTCCAGCCGAATGTGCATTGTGCAATTACGCTAGCCTAAGATTTAGACTCTCGTAGATGTATTTTTTGATTCTGAAGTCTGAGAGTCTCACTACTCATGGGGTTTCAATTTTTTGCTTGCGGACCTATAATCGCTCTTAACATGTACAGTGGTGAGCAGTTGAGAATGGCAGTGATACCACTTGAGGACCTCCGTGGTTCCTCTGTGGTGCCACACCCCTTTTAGTGGTACCACGATTCACACTTAATTTAAAGGTGTCAATGGGTGTAGTGTAGCAAATCAGCCACAGTGTGGCACATGTGAGTCCATGATTATTTTTACTAGATTCATTGGTGAATGCATTTCAACAACAAGTAATTTTTACTTGTATTTTTTATGTTTTATAAACAGAAAATAAAGCAGAATCCTAATGATGAATTCAAAGAAAAAAATAAAACTGTGTTTATCACATTTAACAGCATTAGACAAATGAAAACTTGTATTATTTGTGGAATCTAACTCAGGTCTCCTAATGAGTAGATACAATAATTAAATCAAGTCATTTTGAGGTAGAGACAAGCTTGTAAAATGTAAAGCAATGTGATGTTCTTATGCATAAATATATTCAAATATAAGTTTCCTTAACCCCTAAAATATATCTTTATAGGTTTTCCGAACAGGATTGTTTAGGAAAGGGGTTGGTCTCACAAATGTATGGTATACTAGAAGGGTTTCATAAAGATGACTCTGAGAAAATAAGACAAAAATGGACACAGGACCTTCAAGTTGAAATCTCAGAAATTGATAATGAGAACTTACATAACCCCGGAGAAAGTAAATAAATTTGATCCAAACATTCCTGATTTATGTTATAAATGTGGGGAACATAAAGGTTCCACTACTTATGGGAATGTGAGGAGATTAAAACATTCTGGAGGTCTGTACTCTGTGGTCCATTATGTCTCTCAGATTACATCAGGTCCAGTTCCTCTTTGTCCTAAATTATGTATACTCAGTATTTATCCATTAAATTGTACACAAAATAGTAATGAAAAAATGATGACCGACCTTTGCCTGTTACAGGCCAGACGCTCAATTGCGCTATGTTGGAAGAATGTCAATGCCCCTACGATCGGCTTTTGGCTGAGGAACTTAACAACCAGTTTGGCACATGAGAAACTAACATATGTAATTAGGAAGAAACCTGCAGTATTCTATAAGATATGGGAGAAGTTCTTGGACTTCATTTTAGCGAGGTGATATTGAAGAGGCTTTGGATGTATAGTGGTTAATTGGGGTAGTCAGCTGTGGGGTGGGGGTAGGGAACTGTGACGGACAGTTCTGTATTTATTGTTGGCAAAACATTTTGTGATAAGATTTTGTTTGTATTTGTGCTGCCATGGGGATGTGGGGGGGGGGAAATATATGTCAATTGTTTTGAAAATACTTCTTTGTACTGTAAAGAAAATCAATAAACATATGTTTAAAAAAAAAATATATATATATATCTTTATACTAGGGCTGTCAATCAATTAAAAATATTTAATCGTGATTAATCGCATGATTGTTCATTGTTAATCACAAAAGAATCACATATTTTTAATCCATTCTAAATATATATACCTTAATTCAGTGGTTTTCAACCCTTTTTACATTATGCAAAATCTAAGGTGCTTATGTGGCTGCCCCACTTCTCAGCTTGGTCTACGTTCTGCTTTTGAAAGCCGTAAGTGCGTTGTTTTAATGTTAAGAGCGATTATAGGTCCGAGAGCAGACGTCAGAATCGATAAAAATACATCTACGAGAGTCTAAATCTTAGGCTACAATTACGCACTGGCATCCACACCTGCAACATCTGTGCGACCTCAGTCAGCAGCACTGCACTAAAGTGCCTAGTGTGTTCCTGAATTCACAGTGGTTGATTTGAAACGCTTTTTGAAAAAAACATATCAACAGTCATACCTTAACGTATGTCTGAATTTTCTTTGTCAGCACAATGTCGAAACCAAACTTCTCTGACGCTTCTGAGTCCTCCCAGTTGGCTGATGTCATAAGGTGACTGTATTCTGCCTGGGTGCGGTAGTGGGTTGGGTTGAAGGCCCTTTTACAATCGCCTAGGTAGAGACAGAAAATTGTTATATCTACATATGTCAAAATGTATGTAATTTATAGCAATAACAGCACAAACATATTGGGTTGTTACCCAATATGTTCTGGCTACAATATTGGGTACAGCTAGCCTGGCTCCAGCCCTGAGTAATAAGAATTTAGATTTCCAGTACCAGACTGGTGGTTACAGGACTCCCTGAAGAAGAGAAAACCGCCAGGCCTCAGCCACCCAAGCATCCTCTCTGTCAAGGACTTCAGCTCTTCGTCACACAAATACATCAGCAGCCAGTTGGAGAAGATCACGTCAAATCTGAGGAAAACATTTAGCGGTATGTGAAACGTGAGGTTGGCTTTGCTTGTGATCGCAAAGTCTGTACCTTGATTGTGACATTTGTTAAAATGGTATTGGAAGCTTGAGTGTAACAATGCTAACAGACTTGTTTATGGAAAGTGAAGAAGCAAAAAAGAAATGTTACGAAGATCACATGTCTGTTAAAGAAAAACACTCACGTCCATCCATATATCTTAACCCTAAACCTGTCTAATAATGGCATGGCTTCCCTGTGGATCATGAGGACCGGTGGGTGAGATTATAAACTCACAAAATGTAAACAAATATATATATATTTAGGGATTGACTTCCTTCAGGGATTGACTTCCTAGTGACAGCATGCACAAGAGAGTTGGTCTTGATTGTGTTTTGCGAGATTTCAGGGGACCAGATTTAGATTCCTAAATGAAAGAGTTTAAATACTTAAGAACTATTCTATTTATCGACAATTCGAAATCTCACCAAACAATCACCAAATCTCTTATGGTGGTAACTGGGACAAACTATTTTTAAACGGGGGTCCGCTGCCAAATATACATCAATTTGGGGGTCCTTGACTTGATTCTAGATGATGGCTTTTACAAACTGTAAAAAAGATGCGATTTAAAAACAAAAGAAAAACAAACAAACAGTCAAACCTGTTTTGGGGGAAGTCCAGTTTTGTGACGTCAGCTTGCATAATGACTGTGTTACTATGGTGACCATTCACCTCTTTGTTCTTTTCCACGAAGCTTTCCATAAAGTCCACTGCGGTCACATGATCAGCTGTGGTCAGTAGGTGGCTAGTGTAGCGACTGCAGAGACACATGGGGCAACGTTTAATGTGTGTTTGTGTAATGCACTGATATGACATGCGCACTCTCACACACACACACACACACACATGCAAACCAGCATGACAAACTTAAACATTATGCAAACCTGCCATCACATGTCACATTGGTTAGGAAGTTCACTGAGGGCATTGTAGAACTACAACACTGTCAGTACACACACACACACACACACACACACACACACACACACACACACACACACACACACACACACACACGCACTACCCAATACAAACCTACTTGAACCATATGTCACAATCGCCGGGAGGTTCACCGACGTGAGTGCAAATTATTATTATATAACCACTATTAACTCATTCCCTCCATAAACATGCGCACACACACACGCACGCACGCACGCACGCACGCACGCACGCACACACACACACACACACACACACACACACACACACACACACACACACACTTGCACACTAACCCAATACCAGCCCCCAACTCCAGGACCCTCTGTCCGGATAGGCTGGGCAGCAAAGCGAGGATTTCTGGCAGCTCCTCCTTGGTCAGCTCTCTGGCGTGAGAATCCAACATCATCTCCTCCACAGTGGCCTGTTTGGAGTGGTCCTTCCAGAATTCAGTCATGGTGTTACGGACTGCTGTGGGGAATGTGTTCAAATAAAAAAAAGGGAAATACGGAGTGTTTCAGTTGTGCTCCTCAAGTAATTTGTTCCAATATAGGGAGGGAGGGACCCTATAGTTGACGATCCAGAACCGCAGGAACCTGAGCAACCAGTTGTATGTCAGAGCTGGTATGTGGGAAAAGTCTGCTATAACATTAAAATTACAATACGAGTACAATACAAGTCCGTTTGGTTCCATTTCTACACTCTCAGAGTTACAGACCTGTAAGGGTCCATTTAGAACCCAGCCAGGCAGAGGGTCCCTGGACATCACTTTGAGAATCACTACAATAATATGTATGCAATGCTACTATGTATGATTGAATTTGTGTTTATAAAACATTTTAATGAAGGCCAAAATTATATAGATGTTGTCAAATATAGAATCGTTAAAGGGAATGTTAAAGCCTTTAAGAGGGAATCGTTCCAGAATTGTTAGAATCCTAAAGGATCCCAACCCTAACCTTGGCCGCAAATGTAGATAACACAGATTGCACAGACATTTAGTAAATTCAACCTAGACAGAGGAACCTGCTGTTAACCTCCCACAGCCATATGCTTTGTCTCACAAGGCCAGCTGATGTGGAAGGTTCTTTTTTTTTTCAAAATCTTTTTATTGTAATTTCAATAATATCAGAGATCATAGGGCAGACATAATGAAAAGACTATTATTGCGCAAAACATGCCCCTTCAAGACAAAAGAAAAAACATTTTCTCCCCTTCAAGTCCCAATTTAGTAAAGCCAATTCCCCAGCCTCTATGAGTACTCCATCTCTGCTAACCACCACAATCAGTTATTGTGAGATGTGGAAGGTTAAGAACCTGCAACAAGTAAATTAATTGAAATTGACAATTTTGTGAGTGATGTTATCTCCATGAAGCAGGTTTTTAATTTTAAATGTGGTGTTGAGCCATATTGCAATTCAATGCTACATGCAGCTGAACATAATCCCCAACAAAAAAACAAGTCTGGAACACAGATTAGCAATTTGTCAAATCTGATTACGGTACTCTCAGACAACAGAAAGAAACTATAGAAACTCCACAGCCACTGGATTGGGTGAAATTTCAATAATATCCATTGTTCTAGTGCATTTATCTTAAACCAAGCATTTGTTGTTTCTATTTTGTCTACTGTCTAGACTTGCAATCAATATTTGCAGACAAGTAATGTGTGACTGACAAGTTGTATTGATAACCATGCACTGAAGCCATATTCACGTTGTTTCCTAATGCATTGTGAGCTTGTAGATCTGCTACATTCAAACATTTCAGAAATACGTTCATTCCAAAGATTTTGGAATGGAAAATGTAAATTATGTCACCATGGTTAAATTGGTTAATGACTTACGGAAACTAACTATTCCGCCATCTCAAATGTGTGCAGTCATTCTCAAGTCAGTGAGGCAAAAATAAAAAAATAACTTCAAGCTCTCTACAGATAATCAAACCTTCAATGTGTGAATGTGTAACCACTTCAAACCCAGGTCTCCTGCTTTGGAAAACAAACATCTACCACTCCAGCAAAGGAGAATCCACCCCCAGCCAAGAGAGATATTAGAATTCTGGGCTACTGTACTCTGCACACACACACACACACACACACACACACACACACACACACACACAAACACACACACACACACACACACACACACACACACACACACACACACACACACACACACACACACACACACACACACACACACACACACACAGACGTAGTAGTAAGACAGATTGATAGTAATAACTGCGTTCTACAACATACAGTAGGGCTGGGTGATATATGGACAGAATCAAATATGATTATATATTTGACCAAATACCACAATATCGACATTGTGGTGATAATATCAATTATATTTTCAAACATTTTCATATATAGTGAAAATAGTTAATCTGCAAGTTCACAACGTGCCAGGTGTCACAACGCATTGTGAACTTGTAGATCAGCTATTTCCACATCGTTGACAATTTTAGAAAGCAATGGAAAAGATGCCATATCACAATATTACGATTAAGGAATCAGGAATTCTGATTCAGCTCCATTAATACTGAAAGATTTATGTCATAAACTTGCTCAAATAACATAATATTTTAAACAAACAAAAAAGACAATATCTTGTCTCATATCACAATATAGATATCATATTGATATATTTCCCAGCCCTACCATGCAGTTAAAAACAACAATAACTTCCACAGGTTTACTGCCCTTTATGCATCCTGTTATGTAGATAGGCTGTTGCAACTGACCCTTACAGAAACATGATAATTGACCAATCAGTTGGATTTGTCTTCCAAAAGCAATAAAGCATCAATCAACAACGCAAGAGTTATAGCCACCAAAGCAGGAATCCACTGATTTGTTACCATGCCTGCCAAAGATGATGCAATCAGTCATAGAGATGCAACCATCCGGGTAAACCTTTAGCAGCCTGTCACAGTGTCAACAGCTCGTGAAAGCAGCAAGGGATGGGATGCTACCAGCAACCTGTGTTATTTGACAGCTGACAAACCAGAATGAACCATTTGGATAGAACATCACAGGCAGATCCAACAATGTCCAAACTTCTATGTCAAGCATTGACACACCACATCAGGCACACATTTACACGGTAAATTATTGAGCTAACGTAAACAGACCCGAAGTAACAGTCCATATCAGCTTGCTCATCATACCTTTCTCCATTTTTCTCTCTCTCTTTGGTTGATTTTAGTATTTTTTTTCAGAAATGGTTCAGCATTGCCTGCCTGTTCACTTTTAGCTTTCGAACAGCCACTCTTTAGGTACACTACACTACCATGTACACTGGAGCGCGTGGTCCGTGTTTAAATAAGGAATGATGAGTGAGGCGCATGCATGGAGGAGGAGGTCGTCAGGTAGAGGATTGGCCACTGGGATGCGTCGAAATTGAGGGGAGGGGAGGGAGCACGAACACATGTGAATAGGCTAATCATTGTGGGCGAAAGGGTCCAAGGCGACGTTAGCATGGGCTTTCCCTTACCTTATCACAGCCAGGCCTTGACTGCAGTGCAGTGTGCGGTGTGCGCTTGTCTGTTATTCCCAGATAAATCGGATTACAGTCGTTGGTCATCCATGTGCACAGTGCCAAGTGCACACACAGAGAGATAGAGATAGAGATAGAGAGAGAGAGAGAGAGAGAGAGAGAGAGAGAGAGAGAGAGAGAGAGAGAGAGAGTGAGAGAGAGAGAAAGAGAGAGAGAGAGAGAGAGAGAGAGAGGGAGAGAGAGAGAGAGAGAGAGAGAGGGAGAGAGAGAGAGGGAGAGAGAGAGAGAGAGAGAGAGAGAGAGAGAGAGAGAGAGAGAAAATCATTAGTGATATTGAGCTAGTCTATAGGCTCGTCTTTTTGCGACAGAATTCAGGTGCATTAGCAACATAACAGTAAAACTGTGAATCGCTGCATTTCCATGAACCGTTATCACTTACCGAGGTCCTTTCGTCTGTTTTTTTTTACCTTCTCCTCTTTCGTCTGTTCTGCTGACGCGTATGAAACGATCGGCATGCGCAGATTGCGCAACATTGCTCCCTCAGCCAACCCTACTGTACCGAATGACACGCCAGACATGGGGGTGGGGGGGGGGAGGGCTGTCTGGACAGTATACAACATATGTTGTGTTGTGTAATAGGCTTTTTTTATTGATTGATTGATTGATTGATTGATTGTAAAAACGTCGGATGCCTATAGGCGCAGGGGTGCTCACACTTCTTTGACTCGAGAACTACTTTTAAACCGACCAGCTCAACAAGATCTACCCACCCCAAAAAATATGATCCCATTGCTGAAAATAGTTTAAAACAGTTACCTGAGGCGGTAGATATATAAGACAAACACACTTTGTAGGTTGGTAGGTTTTTTTGTAATGTTTGTCTGCAACGCTCTTGAAAACAATGTATTGCTTTGTGGGTTTGAGCTGACAGGTCCTTTTTATGTCAATCAAGTCACCTTATATTTCAAGTGGCAGATGCCAAAATGTTTTTTTTTTAAATTATATTATATATATTTTAGGAGCATCATGTCATATGGTCTACCTCACTACCTGCACAGCCTATGTGATCTACTGGTAGATCACGATCTACCTTTTGGGCATCCCTATAGGGTGTTTGTTCAGTAACAGGTTCTCGGTGCTCATAGAGTTATAAATGGTTCTCCCCATCTCTCCTGCTCTTAACTAATCAGAATACATTTTCAGGTGGGTCACCAATTTCATCCAATCAGGAGACAGGACCTATTTATCATCTTACATTTTATATAGTCTGCCGTCATTCTTTTCTGCATCACTTCCAATTTCGTGGGCTGGTTTAGTAGGCGAACAAACATTGTACTTTCAGAGACCGTCAGACAATACAAACAATTTAACAAACCATGCATGTTCAATCCAGATTCGGCTTAAACAAGGGGTTAAATTAATTTCGCTCCTTCCATCCATCCATCTTCAACCGTTTATCCGTAGTCGGGTCGCAGGGGCAACAGCTCTACCAGAGAGCTCCATGACTTCCCTCTAAAGAGCAACATTTGTAACTTCCTCCTGGGGGATCCCGAGGCGTTCCAAGGCCAGTGAGTCGATGTGTTTCCTCCATTTGCGCCTTTAGACTAGGCTATATTTCAGAAAATGTGCTTATTTAAAGTGCTGAAGCCAAATCGTGTTAATTTATTACATACCTGTTTTTAGGGGTATTGAGGGCTGCTGAATCCAAATCTGCTGTATGTAAATCAAAAAAATGGCCGCTAAGCCCTCAAAATGGACCATTTAAAGATTGCGGCCACCACTATACTGGAATATATTACATATTTTTGACCAAACAAGATAGATTTGTTTTTTATTTTAGGTTTTCATATATGGGGAATCCAATTAAATATTCTGATTTGAAATAAAGTGTGAGGAAACTGCTTAAAACTCATATATTGTGAAAAAATACATTTATTGGTGAATCATTTTAAACGCACCAAATTATTCCCAGATGTAGCCCAGGCATGCTCTAATGATTTAGCTATAGGGCACCCAAGTCAGCGACCTTCAGGGTTGCCACAGCGACCAAATCCAATATGGCCACCACCACCACCACCTGTAAACGGTTTTGGCTCTAAAGTTTGAACCAAATTATCTACAAATGCAAATGCAAAATGTATTTCACGTTTCTGGACAATTGTAGAAACACGTTGAAAGGCTTAAAATGTATAATTGGGTGGACCCCTAATTTGTATATTACCAAGATGGCAGCTATAGGACAATGTGTTATACCTGAACCTTTGACACTTTTGGTAAGCTTGGTGGCTATTCATTTGAACAATAGGTTGTTATAAGAATCAGACCAGTATCATTGATACACCCCCCCCCCTCTGTATGTCCACACTGAGGATGCATGCTATGACTCTATGAATTCCACTAATCTATCATGGCGTGCTATGTACATCCCTTTGTATGCATAACAGCCATACAAGATGTGTGCCAGTGATTCAGTGATCTGTTCTGTGGTGCTGCAGGCAATGGTGGTGCTGGGGAACCAGATAGAAAGATTGAGTCTGGTGGAAAGCACTTCTAGTCTGGCTTCTACAGTGAATGTGATGACTGACACACACACACACACACACACACACACACACACACACACACACACACACACACACACACACACACACGCACACACGCACACACACACACACACACACACACACACACACACACACACACACACACACACACACACACACACACACACACACACACACACACTTCAGCCTTTAAACCTTTCCGAAAAAGACACAAGAATGGTTTGGCACCTGGCCTGCTGGGGCCAATGGCCATAAAGGTTTTTGTCTGTACGGTCGATATCAATGTTGTGGTTCTTGCGAAGCAATGATCTTGTGGTTGAAAGGTGAATGCTCTACTGACTGAGCTACCAATGCACCCTCAATAATGAGGGTCCAGTAAACAACATATTACAACTTTTCTAAAGTTTACCAATAGTGTCAAAGTTTAGGTGATGGGTATTTTCAGACTTGTTTGTTGATTTGTTGTTTGTGGATGGAGTTTACCTGTGCCTTGTGACTTGTGCCATGTGCCCTGCATAATTATAAATCTTCATGCCCTATATGTCCCGCAGATTTTCCTGTATGTTTATTCAGCCACATTCCTTGATGTCTTACATTATCTGCCCCTCTGTGGCATGTTATTCGACCTTGGGTCTCCCACGGAACGTTAATTACGTCCCTAAACACTATATTCGTTCAGCTGTCAGCATTCCGGGCCAAGTCTCCCAGTCTCACCATTGTAAACCTCCCAGCCACAGGTGTCGCCATTATTCACTTTTTGTTAACCTCTGAACCCAAAACGTAATACTTCCCATGTCGAAGGTATATGTTTTGAATAATGCACTATATATTGTTTCCACTGTCAGTGGGAGATCTTTGAACGCTGTGATGGATGTACCATGATTTCTCCCCCCATATAATTGGAATATATCAAATGAAACAACCATACACTCTGGCTTGCGGACTTCTTCTTTTGGTCTTGTGTCAATTCTTCTACGGTAATATTTAATATTTACTTGATTTAAAAGGTTTAAAATTTTGACTTCAGTACTTTTACTCTATTACATTTTTACAACGGCTAGATTCATGTTCACCTAATTCAGAGCTTATCTCAATGGTTTATGGCTTTGTACGCCAAAAGGGTCTTATGTAACCGGTGTAGTCTGTCTCTCTCTGCGTTGTGTTGAATGGACAGACAGACCCAGAACTCTCTTTGGAAACAACGGAATAATCACAGACACGTCTCCATGTTAGTTCCTAATGCAAGGACTCCTCTCTCGTTCCATGCGGAAATACAGAAGCAAGAGCGACAGTAACACAACACATAATACTATGTAACATACCTGACAAGGAATAATCACATACACGTCTCCACGTTAGTTCCTAATGCAAGGACTCCTCTCTAAACAGAGTTGAACAAACACTGTATAAATCATTTTGCAACAAGTACAATGCTTATTTTGTTATGCAGAGAACAACAAAGACACCCACCTCGTTCCATGCGGAAATACAGAAGGAAGAGGTGGAGGTGTGGCAAGGCATTTATACGGGGGGCAAGGAGGAGACTTAAAGGAGCTGTGACCTCTAATCATCTAATGTATTCTTATGAACCATGGAGAATTAAGTCAGGCTTTCGGGGTTCATAAACTTCATATTTTGGGGAAACGGACCTAATCTACTTGGTCTGCCCTGAGGTCTCCTCCCAGAGGAACGTGCATCGAGGACCTCCCTAGAGAGAAACTCAACTCAATATAGGCATCCTGACTAGATGCCCGAACCACCTAAGCTGGCTCTTTTCCAGGCATACAGTAGAAGCAGTGACTCTACTCCCGAGTCTCTCTCGCGTGACTGGATGTCTCACCCTATAGAGAAATGCCAGCCATCCGTTGAGCGTTCTCAAATAAACATGAAAAATTGCATCTGAGCCAGTCTATTTTTGAGTGCCGCTTTTTGCACCTTGTTGTTTTATGAGTTAAGATGCCAGTCACCCATCAGAGAAAACTCATTTCGCTCCTATACCACTAAAATGTGGAACGCCCTACCAACAGCTATAAGAAATGTGAATCCCGGCCTATAGACTCCTTCAAAAATGCTCTCAAGAGCACTTACGGGTGTCTGGAATTCGAAACTGGAAAAGTTAAAGTCCCCCCCCCCCCCCTATTTTTGAGGGGCGCTAGCCCCTCCTAGTCCTATATACAGGTTTAATGTTTGTGTTTAGTTCAATGTTTGTTTTAAAAATTCCATTAACAATAAAGAGAATGTCATGTTTGTTTTGTCACCGTTTGTTTTACATCATCATTACATCACCTAATCATAGCAACATGAGTTAGAATTCCCTCCTTGATGTTGTAAGATGATGTTGGATAAGAGAAAAAATCACACAGGTGTGATTTTTCCATACTGTACACGTTTTTCCCCCTTTTTTACTTTCTTTAACTGTATATAGGCTATGATTTCATTTTTTTCATAGGTGTATATTGATCACCCCAGCTGGGTCACCTGAGTGAGCTATGATGTTGCGAGACCCGAAACCGATGACCTTGGGATACATCACTAAGGAATAAAGGATACGTCCCAGGTGCATCCTGTGTGTGTGTGTGTGTGTGTGTGTGTGTGTGTGTGTGTGCCTGAATGAGACTCCAAGCAGCAGTTGCAGAGGTCAATGGGTCGTGCTCAGACGGAAGTACAGACACACACACACACTCCGTCACTATGGGAGCGGTTGATGGCATTTCATAACTAGGGGGGACTGATTTGGGTCTGGACCCCCGTTTTTTCACGGATCTTCGAGAATTTCAATAGGATCCAATAAATACAAAAGTGTACAGATGGTTCTTTTAGATGATTTTTTTTAAGTTGTTTTACTGCATTCACAGCGTCATTGCATTGTCATGATATATAATGTAATATAATGAAGTATATGTGTAGGCCTACTTGATACGAGATACAGCTTGTTGTCCTAATTACAGCATGTTCATTATTTTTATGAGATGCATCTGATTTATCAAAACATTAGAAAGTAGGCTAGCCGGCGTTGTATCAGATTGTGATAATAATAAAATGATTGAAAGAAAGAACTAGTGTATTGTCTGCACGTGCTGCTTGCTTATTTTATGGACATGTACTGTTGACTTTTACAACAATTTGTCAATTCAACAAAAAATATGTATAACTCGCACAAATAAATTGCATTAAACAGTGTTGCCGGGCGGGTCTTTGCACAATCACTCCGTCATTTAGATATATGCTTGTGACCAAGCGGGTCACAACCCAGGGCACGGAAGGACACGACACAGGCAGTTGTTCTCAAGTAGGCTGTTTATTCCTCTTAAGCCAGGGACGGAGACAAACACTGTCTCCGACTCTCCGTCATTAACAGGAGCCAAAACTAAAATGTATCAAGTCACAGTGTCCTCAATGTGAATCCTATAACCTCAACTAAACAGTCACCGTGTGACATATAACATCCAATTCTAGCAGGCAGGAACGTGGAGTATTGTGTGGCTCTGTCTGGACCCAGCCTCTCACTGCAACTCAACTGCAACCGAGAACACAAGCACATTAGCTTCCTTATATACACAGCAGCTGTCCTTCATTTAATTGACACAATCTGCTGCAGGTGCGCCTGTGAGCTGGCAAAGCCAGCCCTGTCACCCTATACTCACAGACACCTTGATCCCGCCCCCTGCCACAATGCTTTATTCTTATCCTGTTGTTTGTCTCATATCTTCTGGTCAGTCCAGCAGGGGAGAATGGAGTCGAAAGTGCATATAGGGGACGGTAGTGCCACGGACCCATTTCCACGTTTCAGAACAATGGCCATTGTTTTTTTTTTTTTTTTTTTTTTTTATCCCACAATTTTCAATTTTGCAACGCATTTTTTCACCCAGTGTCAATTATCTATCCGATCCTGGGCGCTACACTTCCTCTGCCAACCTGGGGGGACAGCGGACTGACCTCATGCTTCCTTCTATGCATGAGGAGTCCACATTGCTTCTTTTCACCTGACAGGGGGGAGTTTCCCCGGCTGGATGTAACGCATGGAAGGAACACGTTATTCCGCATGTGTTTTGTGAGGGTACCTACCCTAGGAGACACAGGGAGAACATGCAAACTCCACACAGAAAGGCCCTTTCGCCAACCCCGCCTCGGGTATGGGCACTGATTGTGAATGAGGGACCACCACCACCCTGACTTAGAATCAACCTGCTGGGGACCACTGTTGTGTTGGGTGGGGATATATGGGCTAAGATTAGTGCTTTTGTAACACTTGCTATGCATCCCATGTGTATACATCCCACTGTTTCTCAACCAATGGTCCATTGAATAATAATAATTTCCTAATAATAACTTCCCCCTCTTGAGATTCTAACTCCCCTTTTCTGTTGAATTTCTTGACCTCCAACTTGTCAGTAAATGACTACAAGGACGGTCATAGGTCACCAGGTCATTCAGTTCACTGTTTCCCAACTGTGGAAAGCACATTTCTTAATTCAACAAATCCTACATTTGTACATCCTACAGTCTACCAATGATTATCATGTGAAATTTGTGAGGAATATAGAGGTTTTTAATAGATATATGTTTGTATGTGTGTGCGTGCGTGCGTGGGTGCGGGAAAGAGCCTATAGGCCTAAGAGACAGAGAAGACCTTGGTGACACAGAAAACCTTGGTGACACAAGAGCAGGTCAGTTTTAATATGTAACCTATAAGTGTGTGTGTGTGTGTGTGTGTGTGTGACTTTTGCCACAGTTGGCATAACCACATCCAAAGTTCGCTGTAGCCATGTCAGCCTGGAATGGGAAGACTTTTTGGGAAACATTTTGACCCCACTGATTAAGGCACACACGATGGCTGAAAACATCTAGGTTGGTGACTTGTGACTTCTCATGGTTTTGGATGGTGTAATCAATACTTCAATACCTACCTACCTACCTACCTACCTACCTACCTACCTACCTACCTACAGTACCTACCTACCTACCTACCTACCTACCTACCAAACCAACCCAAGTTTATGTATTGAGAGTTTACATGGTAAATTATCTGAAAATACTTAGTAACATTATTAATGTGTAAAATGTATTATAAAAACAAATGTAAATTTACACAACACTGATGATAATGCTTTCAAACAAGTCTATGAAGATATCTATGAAATCTATGAAAAAGTTGCAACACAATTGTATAAAGTATTTAGTATACTGTAATTGTCACTTGTCGCTATAATTGGTCCGTGGCCTGAAAAACATTGAAAATCAGTATGCATGCATAATAAGCACAGACATATTCTCAGAATTGAATGGCCCTTTGACATTAAACAAAACTCAGTGTTAAACACGTTATATGGATTTTGTAACACTGCCAACATTTGAATACTAGCTACTGAGATGTCAACTGCCTTTGATGTCTTGCATGCGCTAACAGAGTAGGCTTATTCAAAGAATATAAGCCACTTTATTCTATTGTTATCACAGGCCTAGTAGTTTTTAGACTGCTGCATTGCGCAAAGGTTTGTCTTTCTGTTTGTTTGGAGTATTATTGGTAACATGCTCCATAATGGGGATAGCCAGAGCTGTAGATTTGAGGCTTACTAAACTAAGTTGGACATAATATATGTCACAAAAATCAGGACTATAGTAACTTCACTTGACTTGTATTCAGTGCTTTTATGGAGGCCATAAAAGCATTTTATTTAGAGTAGCCAATTAATTTATTAGCCCGTTTTCCTCCCCAATTTAGTCGCTGTGCCAATTGATACCCCGTCTGGCTTTCGAAGACAGGCCAGTTGTGTTCACATTGACGCCCAACGAAGCCGGATGCATCACAGTGGATTCGAACTCCCACTCCCACAGCCTCCGTTACATTTAGCTGTGGATATTAAATTATTCAAGTCGGACATATGTCTGGAAAGGAGTCAGCTGAGGTGGTTCGGGCATCTGGTTAGGATGCCTATCGGGCGCCTCCCTAGGGAGGTCCTCGACGCATGTCCCACTGGGAGGAGACCCTGGGGCAGACCAAGGCACAGTTGGAGGAAATACATCGACTCGGAATCCCCCAGGAGGAAGTCACTAATGTTGCTCTGGAGAGGGAAGTCTGGAGCTCTCTGGTGGAGCTGTTGCCCCCGCGACCCAACTACGGATAAGCGGTTGAAGATGGATGGATGGATGGATGGATGGACATATGTCACAAAAATCTGGACTATAATGTTTTATTTCACAGTATGCAGAATGGGTACATTTCAAATAAAAGTCAATACAAAAACTGTTACTGTGGACACACCATGATTAAGCACTCACACTTGTTTACAACAGGGTCCACCATTTTCAATTCATTAGAACTTTTAGAGACGTACAAATATACACTTCAATAAAAACAAGAAATGATCATATAAAGAAAGTAAAAAAACGGAAAAACGTACTTTATTTCCGGGGGCTAGTTTCGAATTGCAGCCGTCCGTAGGTGCTCTTTGAGAGTGGTTTTGAAGGAGTCAAGGGACTTATTGTCTTAATGGCTGGTAGGGCATGCGACATTTTAGTGGCATAGGAGTGAAATTAATGTAATCCCTTGTTTAAGCCAAATCTGGGTTGCACGTGGTTTGTTGTACTCTCTCTGGTGTTGTGAGTGTGGACTTCGTTGACATTAAGGAAGTATTTAGACAGGTGGTGTAGCGAATCTTGTGGAACAGATCCATTCCAAGATACTGTACTCTGTCGTCAACCCTAAGCCTGTCAAAGTGGGCAGGGGTGAGGTGGGTTTGGGGAGTGAGGCCAAGTAGTAGTCTGATAGTTTGTTTTGGGAAATCTGGAGCCTTGTCTTTAGGGCCTTTGAGGTGCTGTGGTACCAAGAGGTGCATGCATAGTTGAAGAAACCTTGTACAAGGGCTCCTGTTAGGGTCTTCAAGGTGTTTTAGTGAACACTTGACTTGATTCAGTGCTTTTACGGAGGCCCTAAGTAGAACTTGATAATGAGGTGCTCAACCACCCACTCAGTACTACAACAACCCTATTGTTATTTTTGTGAACAGGTAGGTCGTGTTGGGTATCAGTTCATTACATAATTGTCACACTTCAATTGTTACATTTATGTGTTACATTCATTATGTTACAGATCTTACAGTCCTATTAAGAAAGGGTCCCATATTAGGGTAGTTTCAGTCCATCATAGTACATTCACTCCTCCTAATCAAGGTCAAGGTCAAGTTTATTCATAATGTCCCAAACTGGGCACTTCGTTTTACAGCAGATAATAAAAGCTCTCAAGACATTACAAACAGTAGAACATACATTACAACAACAGACATACGTATACATTATCACAAGATACAGATGTTACATTAAATATAAAGGGCAACTAGGGCTAAAGTGCACCGAGTGTAACTACATCTACCTCCTCCTGCTTCCCTTGTTGATGGCTCGGATGGAGGTAGGTATGAATGAAAATTTTTACCTTTTGGTTTTTGTAACAGGGGTCTTTAACCATTGGCCGGATGGAAGGAATTCATATTCCCAGTATAGGGGAATGCTTTTTTTTAGCACCTGCTCATCATATATATTCAGGCAGCTGAATTTTTCCCCCACAATTTTGCTGGCCCCCTTAATAACCCTGTTAAGGGCATTTTTCTGTCTGACACCGAGGTTACCATACCAGCAAATGGCAGCAAAGGTGAGGACAGACTCAATAATGGATCTATAAAATAAAATCATCAGTGATTTGTCAAATTTGGCCAACTTCCTTAGACAGAGGCGCTGCTGGCCTTTCTTACACACCATTTCAGTGTTGCAGTCGAATTTGAGACGAATGTCTATTATGGTTCAGAGATATTTGTAATTAGTTACAAACTCTACTGACTGATCATCAATAACACTGTCTTTGGTCTTTGTGACGTTGAGTTGCAAAAATGCCTCTTCACACCAAGAAACTAAATAATCCACAACTGGGCCATGGCTGACCTCACCATCACCCAACAGACTAACAATGACAGAATCATCAGCTAATGACAGAGTCCACGGTTGTTATACATCAATATTACATTTCTATTGTCATTGAGATGAAGATCTTCATATATAATGAACCAAATAATGAAAAACAAAGAAAGGAGGCAAAAAAAAGCCCCCAAAACAACCCTTTTTAATTCCAAATCAGAGAAAACAGGTTTGGTCCGGTCATGTGTCCATGTGTCTAAGGCCTTAGCATAAGTCACACACTACAGAGGTCCACAATATGTCTCAATTTATTAATTTTACCAAAAGGTGGCAGCAAAGTCCCATCTATGGTCACATTAGCGAGCCAATGTAAGTGAATTTGCTATTTTGGCATGCATTAAAAAGAGAGATCATATCATCATAATATGATAATCATCACATTATAGAGATATATTTCTCCCACTGCAGCTTTGGGTGAGACTCACCCATTGCAATTCCATGGTTCATCGTAATACATGCACTCCGAAACTAGCTTCATGTAGCCTACTGTCAGTCTGTCACTAGCATGACTAAGGTGAGTAAGGTCAAATGTGTCATGAAGAACGGGAGATAATTTATACTAACCATAGACTGATACTAACACAGTAATCAACAAGCAAATGGGGCCTAAGAGGAATGATGCCTGACTGATCAAATTGGACAAAAGAAAAGACTAAATAAAATAGTTCACAGCCTGGGCCATGGCTCAATGGTCCAGGCACCTTGGCTGGTAATCCAGTCTGGCAGTGTGCCGTGGGTTCGACTCCCAATCCCGACAGCCTTTACTGCATGTCTTCCCCCCATCTCTCTCCCCATTTCCTGTCAGCCTACTCTCTGTCCCTCCATAAAATAAAGGCAAAAGCCACAAAAAAAACATTAAAAAAAAACTGTTCACCTGGAATTGCACATAAAAACTGATTTGAAAAGATCACGTTCCAGCATGTGTGTATGATTCTGTACACATGTGAATTATGTGTTCATGTGCTAATCCTAACTGTATAATAATATTGAGCTTTTTGGCCCATTTCAAGACCAAATACTGTATGAGGCCAAAATCAGGCCATCATCATCATATATATAGATAGAAGATGCAACCTATGGTCGCAAACACTGTCTGAAGCCCACAGTACCACCAAGGAAAGTGAAAATAGTAATGAGTTACCTTTGGAAAATAGTAACCTTAGTAGGTAATATTATTACAAAATGTAAAGTAATTAATTATTTTACTAGTTACTGGAAAAAAGTAATAATATTACTTTAAGTAATGAGCACTGTAGTGTTACATTACAGATGATGCACATCATAAATATATAATTTATCTGAACTGGTTTGTTCACTGAGGGAAGTAGTAGCAACAACAACATTGGTTTTATATTTTCCAGCAGCTACAATCATGAACCACTAGATGCCGGCAAAGAGGCATAAGTCCAGCGTTTGGGTGGTAGGTTCAGTTTACTAAATCAAAATGAAAAGAGCAGTGTGTGTGAGTGTGTGTGTGTGTGTGTGTGTGTGTGTGTGAGTGTGTGTGTGTGTGTGTGTGTGTGTGTGTGTGTGTGTGTGCGTGCGTGCGTGCGTGCGTGCGTGCGTGCGTGCGTGCGTGCGTGCGTGCGTGCGTGCGTGCGTGCGTGCGTGAGAAGAACAAGAACGGCACATTTAGGGCACAGCAGGGTGACATTTTAATTTCCATATTCACTGACCTGTTCTGACATTCCATATGTTGATCCCTCCTCACCCGTCCTTCCTCTTCGATGGCTCCCTTTTGACTGATACCTGTCCATTCAAACTCTAGACGGGACGGGCCTGCCCAAAAGTGATTAGTAGTTGTTGAGTAGTTCTCAACAGGCACGAAAGTTAAGGCCTGGCCCTACCTGGGTGGCTGGCCCTCATCAAACCCTGCACTCAAGACACTGCCCCCCACCCTTAGATATACAAGTAAGACGCGCAAACGCGGGAAGCGAACGCAGTGTGTGTGTGTGTGTGTGTGTGTGTGTGCTACAGCTGCGCCCTCTGGTGTGTGTGTGTGTGTGTGTGTGCTACAGCTGCGCCCTCTGGTGGCGGGCGGGTGGTGTCACAGCGGGACAGACAGACACACACACACACACACACACACACACACAGACACACAGACATGATCTGCATGGTCTCATAGTTAGTGCTCAGTGCATTCGCAATAATATACAGCTCCATATATACAGCTGACCTGTTCTGACATTCCATATGTTGATCTGACCTCATCAAACCCTGTACACTCAAGACACGGTCCGTATATGGTCAGTACAGAATTCATTCCATAATGTTGATCTTACCCCCCATGCCAAAGCGCCAGCGCTCGCCCAGCAGTCTTCTGTCACCCAGGCGGATATGTTGATCTGACCCCCCATTCCAAAGCGCCAGCGCTCGCCCAGCAGTCCCGCCCGGGATTTTTTTTTAATATTTCATAATAATAATAACTTACTGGTTATTATTATTTTGCATATGCATATGTATTGCAATTTGTGGAGGACATACTGTAAAGGAATATGTAGTAAAATGTCATATATCCCAACAATTACATGAAAGTATCTAAATACATGATGTATCTGTCACGTCCTGTCCCAGAACGTCCCATGCCTGGTCCGCCACCCTTATGTTCTCTCCTACCTACCCTGTGTGTTCCCCTCCCCCAGCCTACCTGAGAGACAGTTTCCTCCTGGGAACACAGCTGTGGACACTTGTGCCTACTAATGACTTTGGGATTTAAGTGGTGTGTTTGTGGGACTCTGTGTCGGTTTATAGTTTGGTTCTACGCCAGCTTTGCGCTGCTGTTCCTGTATGTTTTAGTTCCTGCCCTGTGTGGCGTTTCCTGTGTTCTTTTGATTCCTAAGTTAAGTAAAGTGTTTTATATCAGTCATTCTTGTGTTCGATCTCCTGCTTGGTTCCACACACATACTCCGGGTCGGCAGCCTGACAGTATCAAGCTGGTAAAACTTGAGAAATGTTCATAAAGTCTTGATAAGCCACGTTCTTCGAGGAAAATTCACTTTCATTCTATTCGTAGAGCTATAACCAAGTAGCCTCGTAGAACTATAACCAAGCAGTTGAATAGTGTTCTATGCACCGTGGGTGTATTCTGCCTATGTCTTGATGCTTGAGTTGTGATAATGCAGCTTAATAACCTGCTATGAATATTCATCAAAGCCTTTCATGTTTAGTTGTTTTGTTTTGTTTTGTTCTGTGTGATCTGCACCAGAATTAATATTCCCCCCGTGGGGCAGAAACATATTGCTGTCCATTTTACAAATAGGGTCCCCTGACACAAACAGAAAGGGAGAGGATCTTTTAGTGCTTTAATGCCATAGTTTGGGAGGGGGGGGGGGGATGTTTGTGTCAAATGGGTAAGTGAGACGAAACAAAAGTAGGCTATATTAGGCCTGCTTGGTCCCATGGAGCAAATAAAGTAACTGCACTTCACTTGAACTAGAGCACAGGCGTGTCATCACGTGAGGGATAAAAACATCTTAGTACATTAAACATTCATTAGGAATCCCACAAAACACTTATTTTCTTCCAGGCTTTCTGTCCTCATGAGGGTATACTGGAGGTGGGTCAAAATGTTGTTAGAATGGCTTTACAATTTTATATAGACCGTGAGAGTGTGGTCTAGCCAACACCAATTCGGGACTCCTGGATGGCTGCCCTCCACGCTCTCCTATCTAACATCAGGTTCTTGAGCTCTACAGTGTTGTTAGCCAGCTAGTCACTCCATCCAGGCTCTTTTCTGTTGCTGTGAGGGTCCATGTCTCAGCCCCATACAGTAGTAGTGACTCCACACACACAGTAGCTATGAACAGCTGCCTTCTCCCATGTCTGATTTCCACACTCTTCTCATCCCATGCAAGGCATTCCAGGCAAGTGCTCTCCAGACCTTCCGGTCCTGTTCTGTTGAAGGCACAGTCAAGGCCAGAGGTATTTGAAGTCCTATGGCTCCTCTGGCTCGAGTACCGTCCCGTCCGCAGTGGCAATGGTTTTGTCCTCTGTGTTGACTGTCAGTAGTAGTGCCTTTGTTTTCTTGGCATTGAGCTTGAAGCCGATCTTCCTGCCCTCCATTTCTACTGCCAGTGGTAGTTCCCTAGCAGACCAAATGATAGGCATATATCTGACCAATTGTTTGTTGATAATATAGATGTACTGTAATGTTCTGATATCTTCAACTATTATAAGCCATAAATAATGGAATATAATGAAAGGACACCCAATAAAATACCTTTTCATTAATATATAAGTGTTATACATCCATAAAAAGGCAAGTTTCCCCACATTTGTAGGAACCTATTATTCAAACTTCCAGATAATAGTCTTGATCGCATCCATGCAATGTTTTTTTGTTATAGTTCTTCTATGTATAGTCTGGTGACCACCGGAGAGACGGGTGACAGCCTGAATGTAGACGGCACCCGGGTGAGCAGTATGGGTTAGCGCCCCACCCTGTGTCCTCCGTGAGGAGGAAGTCCAACAACCCTCGGTGAGGCCTTTGGGAGGGCCATGCAAGCAGCAAGCGGAACCATAGCACCATGTCCCTGCGGAACCATTGCTCACCACTCCTGAATGAACTGTCTTGTGCTGGGACTCTGGTGCAACGCACAGGTCCTGGGCCTAGTGAGAGCAGTAGTGGACCTGGTGAGACGTAGGAGGGGCCCGGACAGGAGACAACCTGTGTCAGAAGTGTACCTCCCAGCCCTGGCAGAGTAGTTCTGGAGTAGTTCCAACAGATTGTGTGGCCCTGGTTTTGCCCTAGTGGGACTGATTGAGGGTAGCTACTGGGACATAAGTCGGGACTCATATAATACCAATGAATGAAAGGAGCTTGATTGGAAAATGAAAATATGCTTCTTTAAGACACCACTGGTGGTTTCTAAATTTGTCGAATGGACTGTGGAATGATTGGTGAACATTCACATATTTTGGGGTTGTCTCTAAGGTATCATTTTGACAAGGGATAAAGGAAGAGACAAATACAAATTTGGAAATAGACCTACCATTATTCATTAATGTATTGCTTTGACAATGTATTTAAAATCAGAGGTACAGTATATTGATGACAGCACTCACAAGGATAGTAATTTACTGGAGGAAGCTACATGCACCTGCTAGCCCAATGGACACAGCATTCTTTATAGCCTTGTTCATACTGCATGATACCATTCCAACTCCAATCTGGAAAGGATTTGGGCTGCCAGTCTGAACAAGTCCCACATCTGATTGAGAGCTGGTTCCATTGTATGTAATGTATTGCATTTTTACTGAATATGAATATGCTGTCATGAGTGATTTGTTTGAAACTGTTTTTTTAATTACTATCATGACAGATATAGTGATGGGAGAGAGAGGGTTTTAAGAGACTACACATATTTATTTATCTATTATACATTAGAGAAGTTGTACCCAACACATGGCAAGAAACCCAAAGCCACAACAGCTACGTTGCTATTGCAACACCCACAACACCATCTTACACACTACACTCACACACACTCACACGGGCAGTGACGTCACACAGTTACCCTTCGCAGTGTTGCAACGCTATCTCCTCCTATCGCGCCCATCGACCACACTCGACACCACCCGCCAACAAATGTTCATTGCAGTGCCATCAAAGATGCCTCCCGTCCACACTCACGGCGGTAATGCATTTGTTTACTACAAACATTATCGCCCCAAGCACCCACACCCCCGGAACACTGTTGCCCTTTCACCACGCTAAATACGCCAGGTCTATGCAAGTGAGCACAAATTACATGTGAGAAACTTCATTCACAAGCCCACAAATGCCATTCAAATGCCATTCAACACACACTACGACTCGCTTACAATTCGCGAACCTGGCAACTACTACTCTGTCTTTTAATTGGCTACTTGCTCTGCCTCTCAGCCTGTGCTGCTCTGATCTCAAAGTCTCCCTGACAGTCCTGTCCACTGTCCGGACTCCGCAGGAGAAAAAAACGAGGAAGGATAGGAACTTTCGCCTCACGATTTTGCTTATTCCTTCTAAATATCTGTATATTAAATATCGCTCTCTCAGCAAATCTCTTAGTTACTTAGTTATTGTTCTTTGACAGTTTTTGGTTTGTGACAAACTATTACAATTACACCGTTCAAATTCGCCATTTCGCCTGCCAGCCATACTGCCGAGTACATTTGATTGCGCACACACACACACACGCACACGCACGCCTGGAAGCCACGATCTCTCTCTCTCTCGCCACGCCACGCCACGCACGCACACACACACACACACACACACACAGGAATAGCCGTGCAGCCTATAGACCGATTCCGTACCGGTTTCATGGTCGCAGCCTACGTATTTCCTGTAGGCGGACTCGACGTAGCTGCGGGGGTAAAACCCTCACCAGACGCACCTCTTCCACTACAGTGAACGGCAGAGTGACTGATGTTAGTTTGCCTCAAACTTTACTCTTTTACCTGCTTTTTTACTAACACTAACATTACAAAGATGCCCAGAACATCGAGATGAACCTGTGTAGTTTATGGCTGCTCCAACAGTAGTGGCAACATAACAAATAAAATAAAACGGAATGTCTAATATCCACCACGGTGGCGGAGACCAGAGACTTTGAGTAATGGTTGAGACAAAGCAGTGAAAGATACATAACGCAAGTCTTACCCAATACCAAATATTTCTGTTTTATTAACACAAGGCTGCTGTACTTTATACCTCATACTTTAAATGCTTAGTATGAGGTATAAAATACAGCAGCCTTGTGTTCATAAAACAGAAAGATTGGGTATTGGGTAAGACTGAAATTATGTATCTTTCAGGACCCTTCACTGCTTTGTCTCAACCATTACTCAATGGCTCTGGTCTCCGCCACCACAGTGGATATTTTGACATTCCGTTTTTTTATTTTGTATGTTGCCACTACTGTTGGAGCAGCCATAAACTACACAGGTTCATCTCGATGTTCTAGGCATCTTTGTAATGTTAGTGTTAGTAAAAAAGCAGGTAAAGGAGTAAAGTTTGAGGCAAACTAACATCAGTCACTCTGCCGTTCACTGTAGTGGAAGAGGTGCGCCTGGTGAGGGTTTTACTCCCGCAGCTATGTCGAGTCCGCCTACAGGAAATACGTAGGCTGCGACCATGAAATCGCTACGGAATCGGTCTATACACGGTGGCAGCGAGACAGGACGTTATAATCTTGAGTTTCATTAAATAACTGTCTTTCTCCGCACGCGCACGTGCGCACACAACATTATTCAAGTGAAATGCGTAACGCCAATATTGGGCTAATAATAGGCTACCAATATGTGGGTAGCCTACAGGGATTTACCCACGGAATGAATATATATATATATATATATAATCATCTATACCAGGGCTGCCCACACTTTTTTCAGAGCTACTTTCAAAACGACCAGCTCATATCAAATAAATAAAACGATCATCCCATTGCTGAAAATAGTTACAAAATGTAATTGAGGAGCCTTTCATAGGCTACATACAGTGGTGTCCCGTTCGTCTGTACCAGGCTGACTTCTATAGGTTTTGAAAGGTACCTTTCATTTTTTTATTCTTTATTTACCCAGGGAAGTAGCTGAGCACAGGTGCTCATTTTCAGCAACGCCCTGCACATCGAAAACACACACACACACACACACACACACACACACACACACACACACACACACACACACACACACACACACACACACACACACACACACACACACACACACACACACACACACACACACAAAATGTCATGTCAAAGGTACCTCTGGACGCCACACCTCTGATGGGTGGGGTTTAGTCTTAAGGGGTGTGTTTCTTTCACCCACTGTGTAATACAATAAATTGACGGTAGGTGGCAGTAGTACAGAGGCCAGAGAACTATAACACAAACGCACATGGAATGGGAAATAGAGGGGGGGAAATGGAAATGGTAGGGTTTTTATTTTTGGTATTTCACTTTCAAAAATGTCAAAAATGCTCCCCGACAGCATAATCGGAGCAAATACCGGGCAGTGTGTATGAGCCATAACGTGTTGACTACACTACACTACACTAATAAGGACACATAATAACAACTAATAACCCATCCGTTACTACATGTGGAGTCAACTCCCGCAATTTCCTTCTTCCCATAGTGCGCGGCAACGTAACTCTGGGATGAGCGGCCGCAAAGCGGCCGCGAAATTCTAGTAGATTACATATAGGAGCTTAAAAAGTCTGTCTAGGGATGTAGCATAGATTTTGTGTGTGTGTGTGTGTGTGTGTGTGTGTGTGTGTGTGTGTGTGTGTGTGTGCGCGCGCGTGCTTACTGTGTACAGTATGTGTATTGATGTGCATGTGTAGCCCTCAGGGTTCCTTTTATCCCTACATACATACCCATTACATGAA
The DNA here is from genome assembly GCF_964188405.1 of Protomyctophum parallelum. NCBI lineage: Eukaryota > Metazoa > Chordata > Actinopteri > Myctophiformes > Myctophidae > Protomyctophum > Protomyctophum parallelum. Next base: position 34,127,926 of record NC_139711.1, on the reverse strand, counting down.
TCCTTGTCCCCTGTGGACTGCAGGAATTGGTCTGCTTCTTGTTTCACTCAGGCTCTCGGGGCTATATGGGCTAAACTGCCTGTGATATTAATTGATCTCAGCTTGAATGCTCCACACTTCCAGTCGACTGTAAAACCCCTTGGTTCATCTGGTGGGGATATAGACGAGGACTGAGAGAGATTGCCAATATTAATTCAAATAACTTCTGACAAAATCCCTTGGTTTTAAACTTAACTGGTAAACCTGCTGTGGGTAGAAAGGATGAATGAAGGATGAACAACCCATACATTGAGGAGCTTAGCACGGAAGTGTTTTAAACATGAATAAAAGCTGTGAATAAGCCTATTAAACCAGAATATCATGAATCTCAACGGCATGACCTCCCTGTGAAATCTTTAGCAATCAATAGCAAGTGTGTACAGTATGGGAACAAAGCCACACAAATCACAATGTGGTGTTCTGCAAAGAAGTGGTTCTATACAGGGTGGCTGCTTGTGGGCAATTAAGGGGCATCAATGAGGTATGGCAAGCTCCAGGGGGATTAAAAAAAAAGAAAAATAAGCCTAAATCCATGAATGTCTCTTTGTCTATCTGCGTTGATTATTGTTAAATTACAGTAAAATAATTACAAATGCAATTTTTTACAAAATGATCACTTTCACAAGGCATTATTATTCTCCACAACACTTGTATTCCCCCTAATCTTGACAAATGGTATGCCTACATCCCCATGGTTCAGCGGGTCAGCAAAAGCTTCAGTCCAATCCCACCTCCACAGACTTCCAGTGTAAAATTATTATATATTTTTTACAATTGTGATAACCGGTGAGTTACTTCCTTGGCGTAGGCCTACTGGCAGCATGCACAAGAAATGTGGTGCTGATGATCGGTCCAATGGTGGGTGAGATTAACCCCCGGACAAACACTTTCTGGTTTTACTCAGCACACATTGTACAGACAAACCTGTTCTAGACGGCATGGCTGAATTAATGAATGGTTGAATGAATTAATGAATTAATGAATTAATTAATATACCTTTAGTCATTAGTCCATATCTTCAGTCCACAGGCCAATGAAGGTACAAAGAATTAAGTTAAGAAAAATGTTAATTGTGTAGAGGTGAGCAGTGACAATAATGAAAGTGTAGACCGTGTCACCACCAAGAATGCAACACCAGGAGGTGTGCTGGCAGCTAACCCTATCTCCCCTCAATCAGATTCCTGTGTCTCTCTCTACACCAGTGATTCCTAAACTGTGGTGCGTGCACCCCTTGTGGTGCGCGAGCACCTTCTAGGGGGTGCACGACATGAAAAGGCTAATGGTGCTATGGTTTTATTATAAATATATTAACATATTATGCCAATATATGGCAAGTATATGCAGAATATATAGAATATACTGAATATATATATATATATGCCATATTCAGGTTTATATATGTGCATATATGTGTGTATATATACTATTATGATTCCTTGCCACTTTCAAAATAAATGCTGGAAGTCTTTAAATAAATGTGTACTGCCCTCACATTAGTGTGAATGGTTAGAATGACATCAAAATCATAAAAAAAAGAGAAAAAAAACAAATTCACATTTGAGTAGCTATATAGCGCCCTTCATAAATGATTGTACTTTTAATGTACGCCCGAAGAAGAACAGTGCAGCACTGGCCCAGTGCCCACCCATGGCTGACAGTCTTCTATTCCACTGTGTGTGTGTGTGTGTGTGTGTGTGTGTGTGTGCATGCCTATGTACTGTGCGTGCGCACGTTCGTGCATGAGCAGTGGTAATGTTCCACTTGAGGAAGTGAAGATCTCAGGCCAGGGCCAGCATGGCCAAAAGTAAATTACACAATCTGTTTAGATGTCATCAGCACATAATTTCTTTGGTCGCTCAGACATGAAGGAGACCTTGAGGTGCAGTTGTTTGTGTGGCTGTCGGTGCGTGTGTGTGCGCGCATGTGCGTGTGTGTGTGTGTCTGTGTGTGTGTGTGTGTGTGTGTGTGTGTGCGTGTGTTCGTGTGTGTGTGTCAGGGCGCTCACTTGATCAAGCCTGTCGGACTGCTGGCAGAGCGTGGAAATTACGAATAATAAGAGTCATTGTTGTTCTAACTCTGATCGATTCCATGATGCCCTTGCAAATGATCAGTGTCAACTGCAATCTGCTGCTCTAGGTGAGGCAATGAGAGCTGAGTGGATGACAGACGATGTGTCTCCCCTGCAGTACTCACCTGTATGGAAGAGTGCTTCCCAGAGGGGTCAGGGAGAGACTACAGTGAGAAAAATATTACCAAGCAATTCACATGAGATAAAGTGCTGTTGCTTCAGAGTGAGTTCTAAGCAAGAGTCATCGTCGTGTAGGCTTGTGGTGGACATTTCTGTCACAATTACATTTTTGCCACGGACGTACGAAATGAGTGGACAATACTATTACGAGAAACACTAGCCCTGAATGACCATGGAACCAAATTTGATACACAACCATTTGTACACTCTCAGAGGTAAAGGGGTCCTTGCAAATAAAACACTCAGTGGAGTCACTCCTAATATGCCATAGTGTTGTAGTAAATCAATCAGTGTCATACATATTCTGAATAAAACCTGGAGACTCAGAAATCGGGTCTTATGATCAGAATAAGAACATTATATTGGTGTGTACAAAAGAAAATCTAAACTTTGCCACGGACACATCTGTCCGTAATTGGACCCTTGGCTGGTTCTGGCAGACCGGTATGTGTGCAGGCTGGGTGGTGTGTGACAATCCAGTTGAATTATTCCTTTGGTACGACGACTGCGGCGGCGGGCCCGGGAGAACAAATAACGGGACACGAGACAGTATCACGCTAAAGGTTCACAAAGTTTATTACACACACACAGGAACATATATAGAGCTGGATCCCAATGACAACACTTGAGACATAACAACCGCTAACTGCAGCAAGCTGACCTTGCTTGATGTCTCCCGTAGCTAACTATAAAGTATGCTACAGTTCAGGCAGTACACAATACATATCAAGTACATTGTGTACTCACGTACAAGTACACAGCCATGGGCGATCAAATATAACACTAAGTACTGAGGATTATAAAGAAGTTAGAGACGTTTCCTGTTTTAGGTGTTTTATTTTAAAGAATGAATCCTTATGGATTAATATTTCATGTATTTGTGCCAGGGTAATTACCCTGGCCAGGCCAGGGTAATTTCATTATCTGCAGAAGCAGGGATCATTGGACCAAAAAACAGACAGTAATCCCTCTGAATTCCATCACTGCAAGTGGGATCATAAAATACAAAGAATAACACTAGACATCCCAAAACATCTTCAGGACCCAGCCAATGCGGAACTCCACATCTATAAGCTTATCAGATGATGAGCGATTGTATATTGTTGATTTTTTTTCACTATTAAACATATAGAGGGTTGTTCCGATCGGATCGGGTGATTGGAAATCGGCCCGATCACTTGATTTTCGGAAGATCGGAATCGGGAAGAAAATATTGGATTTTTAATTGTCTAATGTAAAATTGTAAATCTCAAAGAAAGATGTACTGTATAAGCAATGAGATTTTGTAAAAACTGTTGTGTTTATGCTAGTTGTTTTCCTTCTGGTCCCAGTCAGAGATCATCAAACTAAGGCTCTCTGTCCATACGACACGTTTTTTTAAATCTCTCTGTCCATATGACCAATGGCAAGACCCATGCAAAACTCCGTTTACATTGTCCACACGGGAACACACAGGCGGAGTTTAAAGAAAAAAATACACTGTGGCAGGAGTTTTCCAAAAGATGCGTTTATATGGACCAAAAACGCGTTTGCGTGTGGGCGACCCCCCCAAAACGCATATAAAAACCTACGTTTATCCATTTACCCGGATACGTGTGGACAAGGCCTTAGACTAGTCACACTCAGAGGCGTGAAAGACACCTATAATGAAAACAAAAGAAATGCAACCCCCGCTATGCATGAATTAACCAATACATCATTATTTTGCTATGATTCCATGCTTTCATAGAAAGAAAGAAAAAACGCAATGACAGTCATTATAATAAAAGTATACAGTCACATTTTGCCTTTCAATAATTGAAAGGCAACACAACAGACTAGACTAGAGTGACATATTAGGATATTTGCTATTGTGATATGGCATAAGTGTTTATATAAAATTATAAAGATCGGATCGGGAAAGATTGGTATCGGTATGTCTCAAAATCAAATGATCAGAATCGGATCGGGAGCAAAAAATATGTGATCGGGACATCCCAAATTACAGAATAATTACTTTCCAGTGGTGGAAGACTTACCATCAGAAGATATCAGTAAGCCATGTTGTACTTGACCTTTGAAATCTTTTATCTGCCCTTGAAGGCCACTACTTGTACCATGTTCCAGGTCCTTATTCCTTATTCCTGTGTAAACATCTTCTGTGGACTACCACAAGTACAGTAGTACCACAAATGTTCTACTCGATCTGTGTCTCGTATAAGGGTTGCGGGCAGTTCAGAAACCTGTCCATCATCGTTAGGCAGATTCTTTTAAGCAAGATTTTTAATATATACTATATATATTAATATTTATATTATAAACCATTTCGCGGTGCAACTTTTCAGGAATAGAAAGCCTGCAGTTTCTATTAGCTTGGATTCCCCATAAACTGCCCAACAGTCCTACAGTCATGAGTCCGACACCATACCCTAACCTAACCTTAGACGCACACGGAAGCCACGGGCGATTTTTTGTAACCGGCCACAGGTGATTTGTAACCGGCAACGCATTGCTGGGAAACACGGGATGTGTAACCGGCCATGGTTGATTTGTAACCGGCAGCGCATGTTGGGAGCGACGGTGTTGTCGGACTCTGTCTGTAGGACTGTTGGTATGACTAACAAACATATGCACCCCCTATTTTATCATGAACATTAGTGAGGACCAATTATACGAAGATATATCCCAGCAAGCACGGTCAGGACCTGGACGAATTAGTGACATCTCAATTGTGGCCAGATCAGGTCAATCCAAGACTAGTCAGATCTGGCCCAGAATATCACCTGATTTCAACCAACATAAATTCTGCCCACTAAGACGGACGTCCCTGGATGAATCGATAAGTGATATTATTTAAACTGGTGAAGACGTCTCGGAAAAGACGTAAAGATCATCCCCATATGAGCTGTGATCTGGCCTAGTCCTGAACGTCACCGCAGTCACTGGAGGATGTCATCATAACGTTATCATGACGTCATTTGGCTTGAAAAGTGGTGAAGTGATCCTTTAAGGTGGGGAAAAAGTGGTGAATCATATGCTCTCTGTGCCTGACTGAACCAGGGCATGAAACAGAATCAGAATCATGAGTAATTGTTTCGTCCTTCAGCTGTGAGTGAGTACCCCTGAGTTCTCCTGATTATACTGACCTCTCCTTCTCCCTCCTCAACCATCACATCTATAATACAGCATCCCTCTCAACCTGACAGAAGTCAGAGGAAATGTTGGAGCTGTTTTGACAGTGAAGAGAGTATAGAGAGAGATGGAGAGACAGAGAGGGACAAATTCAGACAAACACAGATAGTGAATAAGTGTCAGGAGGAATAGGTCAGGATAATAATAGTGTAGGCGGGGTGGGTGGGTATTGGGGGTAAAGAAGAGAAGAACAGACAAAATCATGTCAAAATAAATCAGGTGAAAAGACTCCTCTGGGATCAAACTCCTTTCCATTCTAGCTTTGCGTTACATCAATATGTATCACTCTGCAATCATGTGTGCCTAATTGCCTAGTGTGTTTCTCTGTGTGCATACGCGTATATGTGGCTTCATACATGCATGTGTGTGTGTGTGTGTGTGTGTGAGAGTGTGTGTGTGTGTGCATGTGTGCGTGCGTGTATGCACGCATGTTTGTGAGTAGGCTATATGATGCACTGGCAAGATAAACTGTCTGTCTGTCTCTCAGGGCACTTGACCAGAACTAGAGATTCCAAAGTGGGGTAAGGAGATAAAAGAATATAAATCCCATGCCGTTTCTTAGGGATCATGTTTCTGTCCGATGGGGATATGGGCATTTTGAGGGATTGCGTTCCAGGAAACGAGACTGAGTGAGGTGTTCTGTGGTATAGGGATTGTAATCCAGGATAGTATCTCATCACTTGGCAGCTGGCGAAACAAGCCCTGTGGCTTTTAAGAAGGCAGATTCTATCTTGCCGGCGTTTCATCATCAAGTGCTAAAACCTATGTTAAAACAATATAATATCTATCACTTTTTTTCCCTTTTCTTTCTTTTTGAGTGGTGCAACCACTCCTATAGACATCTATGTATGTCCCTGCCTGGGTCCCTGGGTGTGTCCCTGGCTGTGTCCGAGCACGGAAATAGCTTTTGGTTGGTTTTCACAACCAAGTGTCACTGTTACGCAGCCTAACACACACACATACCAGTAAGACGCCGATAAGCGACCGCAGGCCGTGGGGAAACAGACTTAAAAAAAAATAGTCAGTAAATCTGGCAATGTACACACACACATACACTCACACACGTATATTAGCAGCGACATTGCTTTACTATGTAGTTTCAAGGCTTTTGCGGCCACATTAATTCCATTTTCTCCAGAAACTGGCTGTATCAAATATGAATGGTCATCATTAACGATGCACAGCCACTCCCCTGACAGAAAGGCCGGGATGGTCGGTTTATTTTTCAAGCACAGTTCTTATATGAAGCGACCTAAAATCGATGCAAATAAAAAGATACATGAACCTGTGTATTGGCGCCCTCTACTGAAAGTGACGTCAGACTTAGACAGGCTTCAGCAGGCTGCCCCTTTTAAATCCTGGCAATTGCCCCTACACACACACACACACACACACACACACACACACACACAGACAGCTGTTTGACAAGCTCCGTTATATTATTTGGAAAAAGTATTTAGGCCTAAAAGAGACTTTTGAGTCACATATCTGTGACAGTTGAAACTGAAAGACTCGTCGTCATGACAAAATTGTTGGTCGGTCGTTTATTCTCCTCATTTAGGCCAATTACCCCACCAACAGCAGCCACCTGTGTTTAATGTGTTCCCCGTAGCCTTACTAGCCTACGGCTCACTGGAGGAAATGTGAAAGTGAAACTCGTGGAAAAGTGGACATAACAGTTTGAGTGAATATACATTTTCTGCCATAACTTTCAAACGGACATCATGGCAAATAGCTGACACCTGCAAGTCGCAGTAATTAATTATTGGGTGAGGTGAGTACAAAACGGAGTGCTACTCTTACTCTACTGTATAACTGTAACTTTAACTTATATCTATGCGCCGATGACTCACCACCAGTGAAACGCAGGAGGGGGAGTAGTAAGCCTACTTATGGCTGTGTAGCCTATGCGATACTGTACATATGAAATATAGGCGATGTAATATATTTACAGCCATTCTAGGGCTAGCTATAGGGTAGGCCTACTATATCCTACCTAAATAAATAGCTATAGTAGTAGCTTTAGCTTAATTGTTTGGGGTGTCACACCACCACCAATACATTGTATGAAACCTCATACTTGAGTGTTTACCAATGAAAGTTATATTGGTCCAATATTAGGGCTATGGTTTACTAGCTGTTTTATAGGCCTATGTCTGTGCAAGTTTATGTTAAATGTATACTAACTGTAGGCTACGCCTACTATGCTCAATCTAGGGCTAGGCATGATCATTTTCCTTTGTAGGCATGGGCAGTTAACATTTACATTAGGAAAAATACTATATTCATGTAAAATATTAAAAGAAATACATGTAATGAGAAAGTTGAAGGGTGTGCTGAGCTCACATACTGTACATCCCCCTGCACAATGTAGAGCTGGAGCGTTTTTCTGTAACTCTGGGGACCCCTTAGCCGCAATTTGCAACTCTAGATTTTTTTACAATCTGTTGAATCTAGAGTTGCAATACCCTCCATCCACTTCCTATTCATGATTTTCGGTTTCTGATCTGCTGGTCTTAAATGACGTTAAACTCACCAACATTGCAGCTGTAGTCCAAGCTTGAATTATCCTCTTTCAATCTGCCGAGCTTGTTTTTCATAAAAATCCCCCGTAGACATGTTATGAGTTACTTTCTGTCCAAAATATTCCAAGAGTGACATTTCCGAGCCGCCATTTGTATTTTTGCAACGTGCCGTAAAACAAGATGTGAGGGGGAGCGCTTGTTTAATAGAATCTTACCTGCGCAGGTAAGACACCCAAAGAAGAGGCAGACACAGTGCGACGCCCCATCACACACACAGCCTTCTATTAAACAAGCGCTCCCCCTCACATCTTGTTTTACGGCACGTTGCAAAAATACAAATGGCGGCTCGGAAATGTCACTCTTGGAATATTTTGGACAGAAAGTAACTCATAACATGTCTACGGGGGATTTTTATGAAAAACAAGCTCGGCAGATTGAAAGAGGATAATTCAAGCTTGGACTACAGCTGCAATGTTGGTGAGTTTAACGGCATTTAAGACCAGCAGATCAGAAACCGAAAATCATGAATAGGAAGTGGATGGAGGGTATTGCAACTCTAGATTCAACAGATTGTAAAAAAATCTAGAGTTGCAAATTGCGGCTAGGGACCCCTAGGGGTCCCGGACCCCCTGTTGAGTTGAGTGTCAATATCTCATTTGGTTTAGAAGCATTTACTCATGAAGCATTACTTCATGATGTACGCTTTGTATGTTGTGACAGGCTGTGTATGTTGTGATGTGGCTATTTTTTAATATAGTGAGTTGTACTTGTGACAGGGTATATTATACATGCATGCATGTAACTGTCATATACAGTACATGAGGTCACTTAACTTAATTTCTTTCTTTCTTTCTTTCTTTCTTTCTTTCTTTCTTTCTTTCTTTCTTTCTTTCTTTCCTTCCTTTTTATTCTTTCAGACACTCAAGTCTTATGGTGTTTCTCCCAACCTACTCCGGACACTAGGAAGCATGTAATTTTCCCAGGAGATGGCGTCAAAGGAGAAGAGCTGACACACCGATAATGGACCCTGCTGAACCAACCGCGTACTGGGGTTGGCTGCTCTATGAAGAAGTGGGGCCTGGCACACTTCCATACTCGAATGAAGTAGATGACGGCTCAAGGTAGGATCCTTTTTCGTTGCTGCTGCTGCTTGTGTTGTATGTTGTGACTCAGGCTGTAATTCAGAATTTGCTGTCATTTTGGAACCCAATTCACTGGCTGTGTTCAGTGACTATTTATGGCTCTTGAATTGATATGGGGAGGTAGTCGCTTTTCAGACAGGGCATTAGTCCGACATTCATCCGCATGTCGGACTAGCGTCTGCTCCCGTGCTTGCGGTTATGGTTAGGTTAGGACAGGGGTAGGCAACCTTAGGCACGGGTGCCAACATTGGCACAGCAGAGGGTGGTCACTGGCACACTGGCACAAGTGTGAGAGAGATGATTTTTCTTTTAAATTTAAATGTATATAAAAAGGTTTAAAGTTAAATTAAGTCCACTCACATCTGTATTCAATTTAATCCTGCACATAATTCTACATTCATTTAAACTCACATTCATTGAACTCTGACTGGGGAGACAGTGGTACAGATACACATTTAGTCTAAAACTCATACATGCTGATGTGAAAGAAAAAAAATTAAAGAAGGAGAAAAATTTAAGGTTGCTATGTGTGTATGAACAATCATGGGATGGAAATATATAATTTGAATGTGGTGTCATAATTAAACGTAATGTCGATATGGCACGCTCACTATTGAGAAAATAAAGACACGGCACTTCATGTCGAAAAGGTTGCAGACCCCTGGGTTAGGAGATGAGGTGGGTTGTCATTTGTCGGACCAATGACTTGTCTGAATCTACTGTTCGTATGTTGTGTTGTCTGCCGTTGAAGGTATAGTATGTGCATGTGGCTCTTGGTCACTTCAGTTATCTATGTACAGCAGAGTGGCTCACAACCTCAGCCTGGTGGCCTAAAATCCCTTTGGTTTAGTGGTTAAGATTTAGTCTTTCCATGCGGGAGAACCGGATTTGATTCCCGCAATTTCCCAGGCGTTACATAAGTTTGAGTTTGCTATTTCCTTTACAGACATTAATTGGAATAGAAGACTGACATGGATCTACAGTATGTCTGCGTTGTTGGGTTGTTTGTAGTACGTCACAAGGAGATCCTTGGCTCTGTTTGTGTCTATGTCATGTCCAAAACAGTACAGTATCATTTTGGCCATTGCTTAGAAAGATCAGAAGGCAACGAATACAGCTTAGCCTCCCAGTCATGAGGTTAATAAACTATTATGTTTTATTTTATTTTGTTTAGGTTATTCTATTTAGTAATTTTTACTTTTGGCAGTATTTTGTGAATGTGTTGTATCTCATGATGATGTGCATAATATATGATAGGCTTGTTGTGATATCCCATCATTTTAATCTTCAAAATCAAAGTTTGCATAGTCTTATGTTAAATCCAGACTAAAACTATTGATTAAAACTGGACTAAAACCGTAAAACCTGAGTTTTAACGGTCGGCATGTGATTTGAATAATCGTGTACTCGCTAATTTCACAATCTTCATTCATCTTAATTTTAAGATTTTCTCTGTACCACACTGTAGTCTGTTATTATTTATATTATTAGGCCATCATGAGTCATGAAGGGTATTCATCAGTCTTATCTCACTGTTGGTCTCTGGTGAACTCTGATGAGTGATGAGACCAACAGCAGGGTGCTGGCCAAGACCGTACCCAGTTGAAACAAGCTGGTCTCAAAGGGGCATGAAACCCTAGACTGATTTTGTAGTTTGTATTCCATTGCAGGTTAAAAACTACAGCAGATTAAATACGGTACAAGGCATGATGCAAGTAAGAAACGTGGCTGCAATACAATAATGGGATTTAGGTTTGCCTAGAGCTATGGTTGTGCTGTAAATGTGCTAAACTGTAATGGCTGGAGGCCGTACTGAAAGTCCCAGCCCAGACATTTCAATGAAAGTTGCTCACCCACTGCATATTACATCCCTAGGGACACCTTCCTTCCGTTATTCATCATGTCACTGAGGTATAAAAAGGCAGACGCTTAATTAGTTCATCCGCCTATCCGGAATCGGGTCAGCCAGCTCTGATGGGAGGCGTTCTCAGGCCAGTGTGAAGATATGACCCCCCCCCCCCCACCCAGGGGAGGATTATCCAAACGGGCCTGTTGGGCCCAGGCCCAGGGGCCCCTGAGCTAGGGGGGCCCCTGAGCTTGAGCGTCTGCGTGACCGCGAAGAGGCTCAAACTCAGGAGCCCCCCCAAAAAGGGGTAACAGTGAATAACAGTGACACATACGGTCCTTGTCACCGTTATTAACAATGGGCTTATTCATTTGTGTCAATAAAATAACCCCAAAAGTGTTTAAACCCTCAGTTTGCATTTATTTGGCTTAGTTTTTGTCTGTTTATTATTTTTAAGCAATCTCTTGCTGTAAATTTGGAATATCGCAGGCCTATATGTCATAATTGTTACGTGACAGTATGCTCCACGTCGGGAAGAAGAGAAAAAAAAAGCTCCAGGGGGGTGGGGGGCCCATTTGCATGACGGTGGCCCAGGGGCCCATAATTTCTATTCCCCCACCTGGTCCTCGGTCTGCCACCCGTGGCCTCTCCTATCTACAGTAGGCCTGAAACACCTCCCTGGGGAGGTGACCCGGAGGCAAAGGAGTGCCGCTTCTACTCCAAGATCCTCACAGATGACTGAGCTTCTCACGCTCTCCCTAAGAGAGATGCCAGCCACCTTCCTGAGAGAACCCATTTCATCTGCTTGTTTTTGCAATGTTGTTCCAGTCATGACCCACATTTCATGACCATACTGCAGCTGACAGCAGGAATAAAGATTGACTAGTAGATCAAGAGCTTTGCCCGCGCTGTGAATATAATAAACAATAGAACTGTAGCAATCGATTCCAGGGTCCGGGGTGAGGTCATGATTAATTTTAACAATTACCAGAGCATCTGTGCCAATGAAACGGTGGCAATGAAAACAAAACAAAAAAAACCCTAACCACTTGATTGATCATAGACAAATAGTGGTATCGTAGATCTTCGACCATCCTTGCAAAAGGACATAAAGTAATTGTAATCACTGCTACAATCTAAAATATCTAAAACCACATATTACATACATAAAGACCCCCAGGAAAGTGTTCTAAAGTATGAGGTATAAAGTACAGCAGCCTTGTGTTAATAAAACAGAAATATTTGGTATTGGGTAAGACTGGCGTTATGTATCTTTCACTGCTTCGTCTCAACCATTACTCAATGGCTCTGGTCTCCACCACCGCGGTGGATATTAGACGTTCCGTTTTTTTTATTTTTTTTATGTTGCCACTACTGTTGGAGCAGCCATAAACTACACATGTTCATCTCGATGTTCTGGGCATCTTTGTAATGTTAGTAAAAAAGCAGGTAAAGGAGTAAAGTTTGAGGCAAACTAACATCAGTCACTCTGCCGTTCACTGTAGTGGAAGAGGTGCGCCTGGTGAGGGTTTAAACCCCGCAGCTACGTCGAGTCCGCCTACAGAAAATACGTAGGCTGCGACCATGAGACCCGCTACGGAATCGGTCTATAGGTGGGGCAAGGCATGGCCAGTTTATGAATGGAGTTTGGCCCATTTCACTAGAATTGCTTAACTTGCCATAACCTTACAGTACAGCTTGATGAGCTGTGAGATGTCAATACGCAGTTAACTTGTAGTGTTTAGTGCAGGGGTCGGCAACCCAAGATGTTGAAAGAGCCTTTTCGACCAAAAATAAATCTGGAGACGCAAAAAAATGTTTGCTTTGCCAAGCTTTATTATCCCTCGGGTTGCAACGAAACTAGCAGCAGTGGTGGAGTTTGAAGATGCAATCCACTTTTTAAAAGATTGTTTGCTGTCTTCTACTTTCTTCAGCAACAGCACTCTCTCATTCCCAGCTGCGTGGTCAGCTGTAAATTTAGCATGCTTTCCCTGGAAATGTATTTCAACGTTACTTTTTTTGTTGTTTGATAGTTTCTCACTGCAGATTAAACATAACAGGCAGTCAATCTGCATTGGCTGTGAAGTCCAAAGCCTCTGTCCACGAACTGTTAAATCCTCAGTTTTTTGTCGGCTATCTTTCTTTTTCTCCCTGTAGAAGCCGTAGTAGCGTAGCAGGCAGAAGCCTCACACACCCACCGGTTTGTTTATAATAGACACCTTGCTGGCACGGCACCGCATGCTGTGACCCAAATTTTAGTTGACAATTTTATGTTGAAACTTAATATTTATTCATTAATATATATAATATATTAATTAATTAATATTAATATTCATTCAATCTTTACAAAATTGGAAAACTTAAGAATGTTTGTCACGTTTGGCCTCCTACAGAAACCATGAATGAAAAAATAAACATTATACATTTTCATCAATTTTTTTGTAATGCCACAGGGAGCAACTAGGTTGCTCAGCTATTGCACTCAGTGATGAGAATCAATCTGAGAACCCATCGTCAAAAAATAAAGGAAAAACACTTAAAACAGCGCCCTCATATCCTTTCAACAGTCTGTCTCGAGAGACTATGAGAGTAGACATGGTTGAATAAAAGTCAAATTTTTCTTGAAAGCCTTTTATTCTTTCTACATATTATTTCTCTTGAAAAATCTGTTTGTCATGCATGTAGAATGATGACAGTATTGGGTTCAAGCATGTCATTGTCAAGCATGTCAAGCATACAGTATGCATGTTCAACTCTACTACTCATATAGTGCAGTACTGTATGTATGCAGTGAATGAAGACTTTAACGTGTTTGTGTGGTCATATGTGACCTTGGCCACCTACTTAGAATCAGTTCGTCCTTGAGTCCAGTGGACATTTGTGCAAAATGTCATGAAATTCCCTTGATGAGTTCCTGAGATATCGCTCTCACAAGAATGGGACGGACACGAGGTCATCCACCTCTGGTCATAGTTACCTTAACCTTTGACCACACAACTAATGGGTTCATCCTCGAGTCCAATGAAATTCCATCAAGGTGTTCAAATACCAGTGTTGGGATGACATACTGTATGTACAGATGTACGGACAAACAACCTGGAAAACTATTGCCTCCGGCTTTCGCTGACAGAGACATAAAACACTACATTGTTATGACCGAAGGTCCCAGTTAACTATGGAATCGATGGAGATGTGGAGACCCTGATGTCATGGTAAATGAAACCTGCTGTCGCAGTTAAGCCCATATTTGGAGATCCCTGATGTCATCACTAAAAAAAAATCACCCCCTTGTGAACCGAGTGGTGCAACTCCCCTCTCCCCCTCCTCTCTCTCTCTCTCTCTCTCTCTCTCATTAGCAGGAAACGGTGCAGCACTGTCTCTCTGTTTCTGCATAGCACAACAGCGCCCCTACTGGTACTCATACTGGTGCTCATACATAGGTGAACACATACATAGGTGAACACATAGGTGTACATGGACATTGCTGGTTGTAGGAGTGGTTGCACCACTCAAAAATAATTGTGCATTTATATAGCGCCTTTATCCAAGGCGCTTTACATAGATTGTGCATCAATTCATCCTTTCACACACACATTCATACACCGATGGCGGCAGAAACCATGCAAGGCACTAGCCAGCACATCAGGAGCAATTAGGGGTTCAGTGTCTTGCTCAAGGACACTTCGACACTAACTTTGGGGGAGCCTGGGTTCGAACTGGCAACCTTGCGGTTACCATCCAGCCACTCTACCCCTGAGCCACCGCCGCCACTATTGGCCAGCAACTCTACATCTGACAGAGACATAAAAATACACTACAACAATTAATGATTGACCGTCATGTCTAGCCATCATTATGCCTGTATGTACTGAAATGCAGAATGCAGTATGCACCATGACATTTATTATAGTCATATACAGTACTAAGATACTTTGTTGTACTTTTCAAACACAATGTTAAATGTCCATGCTCTGAAAGTGTCTCTTGCAGAGATGAGTTTTCAGGTTAATGATAAAAGCGTTGGAGTGAACTACAGTAGCTGCCCGAGTTCCGAAGGTATATTAGGTAGAGGTAGTAGCCAGGTTGCCAATGCCATAGGGAGGCACATATCACCCTCAACAGCCAGAGCCAGAGAGAGAGAGAAAGATAACACACTTCTCCTTAGGGAAGTGTGTGTGTGCTCATCTTATTAAAAGGATATTCTACTCGGGTCAGTGCACAGAAGAGTCATAAGTGACAGAGAACGTATTACTCGCATCCAGTATGCAAATTTGCATGATGTGGTAATGTACACATGCACGAACAAGTGTGGTGGTGTCAAGTCAGTGTAACAAATAACCTCCCCTTGAGCCACTTGCAACAACTAATGTTTTCTGACTTTCTGACCAGGAATTACATCATGCAAATTATGGTCACAGTGATTTTATCAATAAAAGGGGTGCTGAGGGTTTGGTCTCATTAAAGGAGCATTCGGTGATTTGAAAACCCCCCCGGTAACAAGATGTGCACATGCACGCACTACAGTGGGGGGACACGCAACAGGCCAACAGCACGCACACCAAGGCGCACCCCTGCTCGTTCATGATTGGCGGAAGGCCCCTCTTTATCCTGATTGGATGAAGGCTGGGCCACCTAGCCAAAAACAAACCTTGGGATTTTTGAACTGGGGACAGGGAGGAACTCTTTATATGGTCAGCACACTATAGTAGGGAGGATTATCACAACAAAACAAAAAAGGAAGTAATATTTGAATTACGTGAAATCACTGAATTAATAAATTCCACTTGGCTAGTCCTGTTGCTGTTACAATGCCAGACAAGGTAGCCTACACATTCAATGCAAAGTATCCATACAAGTAAGACGCGCAAACGCGGGAAGCGAACGCAGCTGTGTGTGTGTGTGTGTGTGTGTGTGTGTGTGTGTGTGTGTGTGTGTGTGTGTGTGTGTGTGTGTGTGTGTGTGTGTGTGTGTGTGTGTGTGTGTGTGTGTGTGTGTGTGTGTGTGTGTGTGTGTGTGTGTGTGTGTGTGTGTGTGTGTGTGTGTGTGTGTGTGTGTGTGTGTGTGTGTGTGTGTGCTACAGCTGCGCCCTCTGGTGGCGGGCGGGTGGTGTCACAGCGGGACAGACACACACACAGACATGAGCTACAGGGTCTCATAGTTAGTGCTCAGTGCGTTCGCAACTAACATCTTCCCATAATGCATTATGGCCGGAAAACCATGGGAATCAAAGTTACAGCAATTCTCCAATGACACAATTGATCGACACAGACACAGTAGCCTCAGCCTGACAACAAAATCAACCATGTAGGCTACATAACGCAGATGCCAACTTCTTAATTTTTTATTTGTTTATATTATATTGTCCTGTTTTACATGCATGATCATGCATGTAAATTAAAACATGCAACTATGCATATGCATGCAACTATCATGCATATTCATAATAGTTCAATCTAGTCGAGCGCAAAGAAGATACATCACCTGGCTGTGTAGCCTAACTTATCATTAAACTGCTGATATGAATTTAGCCTCAAAAGTTAGTTTAGACAGATGTTGTTTTGAATTGACTAGACATCTGGCTGACCTGTTGAGCGCTCTTTCACCCTTGCACCCTTTACACATATTGGAACTCACTGTTGCCTGATTTATACTTTGTGGTTCGACTGTGCCACATACTGAAAATGGCTGATTTAAAATCTCACAACTCGCATCACTTCCGCAGCACGTTGTCCTGTGAGCTTTTCAATCGGCTATATTCGGTGCACAACACCGTCGTATGGCAGAGCATACATTTGAAATGTTTCGGTCAATTCAGTGGCTTGTTTTTCCTCCTGATTTCACGCACGCACGATCTTCCCATATTCCCACACAGTGTGTCCTGGGGCTGCTTGCCTTTAACCTAACCTCTCTGAAAATTGATGTTTTTCCCCGTGGGAGTTGATAGATGTGCATGCCAGAACAAGGTGCATGGTAAACATGGAGCAAAGTGTGCTTGTGCTCAATTATGTGAAAGCTGTATGTAAAAAAAAATATATAGCATGCATTATGTATGACATTTATTGATGTATTGATGGTGAGATTAGTTGTGAAATGGTCTCTGGCTCCCCATTGTATTGCTGCCATCTGTTCTGAAGTCATGTTGAAAGGAACATGTAAGCATGCAAAATGACAAGAACATGTATACGATCCTGCTTCAACACTGCTGACTGCACTTAGAAAACAATAGAGAACGTACGTACGCATACATAGAATAGCATGCTCTCACTCTAGTCTTCTCTTTCATTATCTCTTCTGCATTCCGCACGCACACACGCACGTACGCACGTACACTCATATATATACATGTTTAGCTGTTGCTAATTCTTATTATACCTCATTGTAAAGGTGACTAATTAATCAACGATAAAAATGTTATAAAATACGGGAAGAAATTATCAACCGAATAAGTTAATTTTCCGAAATGTTTAGTGAGAAGTTTATATAGAAAATGATCTTTCTCAGGAGGCCCAAAGATGGTTTAGCATGTCAAATACAAATTATTGGTATATTTCCCCTCAAGTAAAAATACAATAGTGTCTTGTCTGTCTTGTATGGCTTGATATTTATCAAGCTGATGGTACCCCATTAGTTATCGTCTCTATAAATAACTAATGTGTTATCCTCATCATGCAGACGTAAAATAAATTCAATATGGAGACATTTAGTTAGTAGTAATAAGGGGCCTACAGGCTACAGTATAATGTCACAGGATGTGAGGAATCTGAGGATTGTGCAGAAAATGCATGTTAAAAATATAATTCCTATGCCGCAGCCTAACACTTGACAAGCCCTATAAAAAATGTCAAACGATCTATTTCTTGGATGCATATTAGACATGATGCAATTTCATCATATTTGTATTTCTCTTCAGTTGACACATTTAGGGCTGAATCATAATTATTCGTTCTCTTGGCGTTCTCTTGCTGTTTTTACAAGTGTGGCCACAGTTTCGCCTATTTAGTGTGGTACGAGGCATCAAAAAAACAGCTCCCGTAGGATTTTTGTGCTAAAATTGTTTTTTTTTGCAGATCTTGGTTCTATAGGGTCCAAACTATGAGAAAATGATGGGGTTCAAATTTTTCCGACCCCCACCCCGTTTCTGGGGGGGTCATCTATTTGGGACCTCCCAGAACAGTATGCCAGCCAGTTAATGTCCGATTTTCATAATATTAGAATTGTTTAGTATGTTTTAAAACATTCTGAGTTGATTTCTTAAACTTTTAAAGTGGTCAAATGAATCTTTTTTTGACTTTTGGTAGGGGTGTTTCCTCACCTGGGACCTCCCGGACTGACCCCTGGGCCTATCCCAGTTCTCATTACATTCCTTGCTCTGCTCCTGCTCCAGAATATTGTCAAATTAGATCATAAATGAAGGATACAAGTATTTGTAGCTGGGCTCTGATATAAAAAAATAGTAGTAGCCAATACCAGGGGTCTTCCACAGGGGGCCCATGACCCCTAGGGGGTCCTCAGAGTTACTATACAGGGGCCCACCAAATCATTGTGGGATAGGAACTTTTTTCTTTTTTTACATTAAACCACTTGAACCATAGCATCCCTTTTCCAAGGAGAACTTTAGCCAACAATAGCTGATCTACAAGGTTGTAGTTTTTATTTTCAAAGTAAGGTGCCTCAGACCCAAGTGTAGCAAATATTGCTGCTAAATAAAGATCAGCCAGGCTGCTGCTGTCTTTCTCTTTTCTCTTTGTCTTTCTGTTGTCGCCGTCGGTCAGGTGACTGGGAGGGCTACTTGTCATCCTTAGAGGAACTCATCAAGTATTTCTTTGCTCGTGATCTCCTTAAATATGCTCGACTGATGCCAGTCTATCTTGCCCAAATGAACGCTCTTGAACAGGATGACCCAGAAACATGGAACGCACTGAAGTCAGGTGAATTTGTGGTGGCAAAGTCAGAGATACCGTTCACTCATCTCTTCACAGATCAAGCCCTTGAGCAGGAAATCAAGAAGCTAAAGGGACATGGTGGGATGGTTGGACTCAGTAGAGATGAAGCAGCTCTGGACCGACTACTACGACTAGTCACTACCACAACTCATCTTTCTGGTCTAGTGAATCAATACCTCAACAGCTTCCCAAAAGCTTCCAGGTCTTCAAGGAAAGAACATTATCAGCTCTCAGGAGAGATTGCATTGAGGTCCAGAGAAAATGCTCTCAAGCAATGTAAATTGATTGACTTGCACTGTGGAGGCAATCTGTTCAAAGAGAACACACCATTGAAGAGTCTGGTTTCATCAGCGCTTGTGTCAGATGGGGCAAAAAATGACATTCTTCCTGGGCCTACACAATTTTCCTGGGCCTACACAATTTATCTGGTGCTGACTGGGTAGGAAAATGTGTTGGAATCTCCAAGAAGACATGGGTCAATGCCTACTTGAGGCTTGATGATGATGATCCTGCCATTAACTGCTTCAAGGACCTTGGAATGGGTTCCATTCCTCCTGAGCTTGTTAACGGCAAGCTTCCATCACCATTGGAGTCATTGGAGCATTTTGCATGCCGTGTTTACAGTCCAAAAGGTCCCAACAACCTTGCCATTACTAGATGGGAACTATTTCGGTCAAAGAACTTGGAGGGTGAGATGCTACCTCCAATTTGTGCTGCACTGCTACCACATATCCTCTGTGCCAACTACATCACAATGCGGGATAAGTCATTCATACCTGACAAATTGCCCTGAGCTTCCACCAATCGAACAAAATGGATGGAATTCAGATAGTGGAGGGTATGTTCCAGTCAGGTGTCTTCCCTGCCCTCCCTGCTCCAAAGGCAGTACTTGAGCAGTTGAGCTCATCACATGTGGTTGCAAAGCAGGTTGCAAGGGACGGTGCAGCTGCTCAAACAATAATCTGCCTTGCACTCCTCTCTGCAAATGCTATGGTGGAGACTGTGTCAACACTATCAGGGAGGACATTCAAGATGATGATGACGAAGATTAATTGATCCTGCAAATAATGTATTGTAGGCATAATTGACCTATGGGCTCTTTAAGAGGATAGGTGTGTGTGTGTGTGTGTTGTGTTGTTAGTGTGAGTGCAGTGTGTGAAATAAATGGACACGTTCTGCATGCCCAAAGTGAGAAGTTGCAATACCTTTATTCCCTGCAGTAACATCTGTCAACAATAATGGTAGAATACTAATAAACTATCAAAGTACTTTCAAAGGTACATAAACGCAAGATATTCTAATAATATTCGAAATACTTGCAAATCACATATATGGGTGCTGTGGAAGACCCCTGGTATTAACTACTACTCATTTTTGTAAACTTTTAATGCTTAAATTATTATCTAATTTGACATTGTTCTGGAACAGGAGCAGAGCGAGGAATGTAATGAGTACTGAGATGAGTCTGGGGGGCCCTGGGTGAAGAAAGACCCCAACCAAAAGTCAGAAAAGATTATTCTGGCTACTTTCAAAGTGTAAGAAATCAACTCAGAATATTTAAAAACCTATAAAACAACCCTAATATTATGAAAATCGGACATTAATTGTCTGACGTACTATTATGGGGGGTCCCAAAATATATGACCCCCCAAATAAGGGGTGGGGGTCGGGAAAATTTGAACCCCATCATTTTCTGACAATGTTTGGTCCCTATGAAAGCAAAAAAATCACTTTTAGCAAAAAGAATCCTACGGAAATACACCTCGTACCACACTAATTGGGCTTTTCTTTGCCAACTCCAACTCACGCTATTTATTTAATATTGACCACATCACATGAACGCAGTCTTACCATCTTAAAGTGGTGTAGTATTCTTCCTACACACATACATCATGTCCTGTATGAGAGAATAGGGGAAGGTGGTCAACGTCCCGTGATTCCTCGTTTGACCCGGCAAAAACTTGGTTGTGTGACTCAAAGAATATGATTATTGGCAGAGTCGCCGAAAGTTTAGAACATTTGGCAGTCCCATTTTCATTTTGCACAAGATTGGTGGTTGCCATACCAATACAATACTTACCATATGTTGTGCTATGAAGTAAAATGTAACAATTAATGTACACATTCCATAATGCAATCCCCCAAGGTGAAAGCTGTGTTTCACCAGATGAAAAAATGGCAAATTCAGCCCGAAATACATGTACTGTATGTGTGACTCAATGAATATATTAAATCTATCTGTGTAAGCTTATAGATCTGACATGACATTTACGGCTTGGCTTTGTTTTATGTAAAGCACATTGAATTGCCTATATGCTATACAAATTAAGATGCCTCCCTTGCCTCATGGCAATTACCGCCTCCCACATGTGCAATGCATAGTAAATGTTTAGTCTGGGGAGGCCCGGGAGGGTGTAGACTCAGAGTAGACAACCACATATCTCCACTGATATACATGCAGTTTTCTAGTGCCAAATCACCACAAGTTCTCTAAAGGCACTTAACATATTATACTATAGAGCAGAGAGACCCAGCGGTTGCCTTCTGAGTAAACATTTCCGTTGTGGAAGATATAATGTTCCTTAACAAGAAAAACCTTGCACGAACAAGGCTTTAGAGTGGCCGGTATTGACCTGGGGTGTCTGGGGTGAATGTGAGAAGAGAGAAGAGAAGCAGCAACAAGAATACTATAATAAGAGTTATTATTGCTCTTCTTATTATTGTCAACGATAATGACAATAGTGACTACTAGTCTGCAGCAGTGCAGCCATATTCAATGAAAACCCTTAATACGTGCAATCACAATCCATGGGAGCCTGTGAGACGAGAAAGCACATTGACTGGACATGAGTGGATACAGATGGATAGGAGGACGGATTAAAGAGGAGAGGATGGAGATGAGGGATAGGAGATGGGTATAGAGAGGGAGGGTTTGGGTATAGGGAGAGCAGAATGGAGGGATAGGAGATGGGGATAGAGAGGGAGGGTTTGGGTAGGGAGAGCTGAATGGAGGAGGGAGGAGGAGAGAGGAGTTAGGTGTGCCATGGGAAGTCATAGCTAAAGGCTAGTTGAGATGTCCACATTTCAACATCTCTTTGTGGCATTTCAGAAAAAAATATAACTTTAAAATGAAAACTGATGTTTGAGATACTTTTAGCTGATTCGGAATTTTACTAATCCAGTTCCTTCCATTCCTCATATTATGTATTATGTATTATATTCTTGAAATCACAGTAAATGAGAGTCCTTTATAATTCTTTCCAAACAGCAAAAATAAACCACTTTTTTCCCCTATTACCTTGAAACATGAGCATACTGTAGGTTAATCAATTTCCGGTTAAATACCAACCTCACAGATTACTACATAATTGAATGCCACAGACGAAAAACAGTTCAAGTCACTATTGATCCATAATGTATAAATGATAGATAAGGGTTCAGGACAATGAGGCCTTTTCGTGGAGGGGTCAGAATGTAATTTGGACTTAGACTGTTTTTACGTCTGTGGTACTCAATTATACATCCATTCATTTAGAAATGTTTAAATTGCAATAGTATTATACCAACTCCCTAATGAGAAATCACTGTTTTCTTCATCCGTTCAGCTGTGAATGTTGTGGTGAGGAATGATTGAAGACTCCTCTGAGATGCTTCCCCACCACCTTTGGATTTTCTTTTTGTGAAAATGAAAGTAGTCAATCTGGAAGACAATCTGGTTTACAAGCTTACTGGATTTTGAACAGGATTGCAAACACGGTGCAATCCATTGCTGAGGTGAACATTTTATAATACCATGCTGTAAAAATGTCTTTATGATTTTATGCCTTAGATATGGCAACATTACCCTTTCCCGTTTCCTTTGAACATAAACGTGCGAAATATACAACCTTTGTTTAGAATAGGTAATGGTATAGACCTGAAAGAGAGATTGTTCGATTAATAGAAGAATATTGCTATGAAAATACATAATCGAACGTTAGAGCCCTACATCAGTCTGTGCACGTGGAGCCATCAAGGTCCCAACAGGGCTCTCGGGAACACGAACAGGGACATCTGATTGATTCCCTCCTGTTGTATTTATCTAGATACTTGTGTGTCAGGCAGCGTGCACACGTGTGTTGTAAGACAGATGGAGAGAGAAAGGGGGAGTACTAGACTAGAGAGTGAAAATGTAAAGATGCAGACTGGACTGAGCAGACTAGAAACGGGTAGAGAGAGTGGGAGAGAGAAGGTGAAAGATGAGAGAGGGGGGGGGGGGAAAAGTGAGGAGGTTTCTTTGATAGAAATGGAGCTCTATGGCTCAAGTGATCTACAGCCTGTTTATGTCTAATTCCCAGGGTTCATAGCTCTCTTCCATCAACCCACAGGCAGGCAGCCAGTTGTTTGCACTCTCGGTCCTTGGTGGTCTAATTCATCCTCTCTTGGAGGTAAAGATGTCATTGTCCCAGGTCCAACAGCAGTTCATTTGTATTACTTTAAAAGGACAGTTAATAAGCTGCATCATGTGTAGTGTGGAAAGAGTTAATATTTAAAATTGGTGGCCAATTGTCTTCTCTAATACCATACATCTCTACAACAATTGGCAAGCTTTGTGAACCTCCCTTCCAGGTACTACGGTAGGGTTGCCTTGCTTTCCATGAGGACACATAAGGGATTCACCGACTGAACTGGCTACATTGAACTGGATCATATACCAAATGAACTGGCTCTTCGAGAAAGCCCTTCACGATTACTCTAGCTTTACTAAAGTATAAATACACTCCTCTACCCACATAACACACATTAATGCAGTCCGTTTTTCTACTAGCATCTGATTGAGTGAGCCAGCCAGTTTAACAAAGCACCTGTCCTCCGGCCAAGCAGATGGAAATTAAACAAGGCTCTTCTGGACAGTGATGAGAGATGACCAGATTTTCATCAGCGTTGGTACAGCCACAGCAGCTGTGTTGAACACAGCAGGCTGCTGTTTGATGTGGGTTTGTAGGGTCATCACAAACAGCTGTGTATTCATGTCCCTGACAGGACTTAGCAGCAGCTATGATACTTTGGTGACTGGCACAGATGTGCACCTTTGCCACAGGTGTTGACAAATATGGGTGGGGTTTCTGTGAATTTAGCTGTGATGACACAATCTAATGTTGGGAGAGAAAATGTATCTAGACTATTATGTTCAGGCAAATAATTTTTGGGGGACTGACTGTTATTAGCAAGCAGTCACGGATCAACCCCTCCGAAGTCCCTGTCGCTACACCAAATGAAAAGGACCCATGCATGCGCTCCATGCATGCGCGCGCATGCATGTGATCATCATCATTACTTGCGCAAGCAGAGCGCGCAAGTAATGTTTTCGCCCGGTCTCCTTCGTCGTGACAGCTGTTCCGCCATTCGATGCTTACGCAGAAAAACATCAAATCTGTGCCTGTGTTGCTGGACCAAATGACCACAAATGACCATATCTCTTACGTCATCATTTAGAGCTAGTCATACGTATACTATATACATAATCAGTAAAAAATAAAATAGCAAATTGTGCCTGATCTGCTGGGACCAGAGTACGTGGTGTGTATATGTATGACTAGCTCTTAATGATGACGTAAGAAATATGGTCATTTGTGGTCATTTGGTCCCAGCAAACCAGGCACAGATTTGCTGTTTTCTTGCATAAACATCAAATGGCGGGACAGCTGTCACGGTTTTTGGCGCAAAGTAACCACAGTATACCGCTAATCAACTTACAACTACACACTTTATACAGTATAGAGTATAGAGTATATATGTATACGTATATAGTATATGCCTATATACTATATATATACTATATATATTTCTTACGTCATCATTTAGAGCTAGTCATACGTATACTATACATAATCAGTAAAAATAAAATAGCGCCTGATCTGCTGGGACCAGAGTACGTGGTGTGTATATGTATGACTAGCTCTTAATGATGACGTAAGAAATATGGTCATTTGTGGTCATTTGGTCCCAGCAAACCAGGCACTGATTTGCTTATATACTTTTTTTTTTCTAGGTGTTTACATGCATAAAGTAGATAGGTAGCAAATAGTTACACCTAATAATTAGACATTTCAAACATTCCTTCACAGAGATATTGAGATTCCACCGTTTACAGAAAAATTATACTGTATAACATATTTTAATTCAGTTTATATACCTTTTTTTCAACACATATCAATGATTTATTTGTCTCTGAAAAACTAAAAAGGGACCCAGAATATATCTACAACGATAAAACAGTATTTCTTATATAGATAGAAACTTGAACCATACTTAATAATACTAGGTGTTTATATGCATAAAGTAGGTAGGTAGCAAATAGTTACATCAAAACATCAAATAATCATTTCAAACGTTCCTTCACAGAGATACAGTACTGATATACAGCGGTCGAAAGGACTTGCGCGCTCTGCTTGCGCACTAGTTGGCCATTTATGGCCTACTAGTGTGCAACAAGCAAGTATGCACTCGACAGAGTGCAGTTCTAGTTGTTACTATTATGAGCTCTAAAAGATTGTACTATCTGAACAAACACCAGGCTACAGTAAAAGTCTTGTAAGTCTATAGACTTTCCATTTGGTCTAATTAGACTGTTGTTCTATGCCACATGAGGAGCAGGGGTGACAAATGATTTAACGAGCTACGTGGGAAGCCCTAATTACTCGGCAATTAGAAATGTAATTACGGGGTGCCGTTCTCCTACAGCCAGCTTACTAGCTAGCTATAGCTGGCTGACTGGGGGAACAGAGACATAGTGGGTGTCACATTTTAGCCACTGGCTAATCTGTCATATACTGTAGTACACGTAAAGGAAGGCACCACAACAGATAGGGCAGATAGGGTTTCCTTTGCTAGCCTGCAGCTAACTGTGAGCCGCCTGCTGCTCCTGTAATCTGTCACAGTCTCACAGATGGGCTACCATGGCCTGATCAAGTCTCCCCCAAAGGACAAAATATCACTTGATTTCATTTCATCATGGTCATTCAATAACTGCCATGTTTTCCAGTGCCTCAAGGCAGTTGTTTATTCTACTGAGGTGACACACCCTCTGTATTATTGGCAATTGTTGACGCGCAAATAAGGGCTAGTCCACCCTGAATCAGAAATCATGTGTTTCTTATCTTGTGTCATTAACCAACTGGTTATTTTACAGTACTGTGAACAGTTTTAACCCATTTTGTGCGGGAACCCCTTTTGGTGTTGGCATTATGCTATAGTTTAGCTATTGAAAAATAGCAGATCTACAAGCTCATAGTGCACCACCGAGTGGTGCGCTACGAGCTTGTAGGTCTGCTATTTTTGAAAATTCGAAGAACGACTGACATAGAAACATAGCTTTTTCAGAAAACTGTCAGGATGTAGAAGACATTTTTAGAATCTGATCTCAGGTCAAAATGGGTTCAAATGTAAAACATCTAATTTGTTCTTTTCTTGTTTAGGAAAAGTTGCTCTAATATTCATAACTATATCCAATTCAAGGTCATATGGATTCAAGATTTTGTAAGCCTGAAGGGGAACATTTGTCATTTTGGCTGCCCCTTCCAAAGGGAGGTCAGAGTGCAAGTTCAACTACAAACTGGTGCACCTGGACGAGGTGGTATATTTATCTTTATTAGGGCAAACGCATCATGGATGGAGGATCAATTGCAGGACAGTCTCTTGATATACAGTATATATTCTTTGTATTATTCCTCTGCAAAGAAGTCAATGAATTTAACCGTCTTATGAACATAATCTTATTTATCTATACCTCTTTACCTAAAAGAAACTGCAGCAAGCACAGGCCAGTTTCAGTTTGAGCAATGGGTGAGCACATTGTTCATATTTTTTGGGGTCAGCAATCATGCCATGCCTTCAGGCTGTGTTGTGGTGCATTAATGAGACGCTACCTTGTGCCAATGGTGACAGATGAAGACTAAGTGGGCATAGCCTGACTAACCCAACCCCGGGCTCTGGATGACCTGCCAGCCTACAGGCATCACTGCTATCGTGTTGTGCCATTCCCTTTTGCGAGTTTTAAACCGCATGTTTATATGTTTAACAGCATAAAATATGTTTGTTATAATATGCGATGGGTTTCATGAAAAAAGTGCGATCAGAGTTACTGAGCTATCTCTCTATAAGTAGCCCTGGGCCTTGAAGCAATTTCTTTTGACCAGCTAGGCCAACAGTGGATTACAACTTCTTCAGTCCGCGGAAATCCATAATTAGTTTTGAACTCGGGACCTCCACTCCTGATAACTACTTGGAATGTAGGAGTTTTTTTGTTTTGTTTTTTAAGATATTTTTTATGGCTTTTTTGCCTTTATTGATAGGGTACAGTAATGTGACAGGAAAGGGGGAGAGATAGGGGGAAGACACTCAAACCCACGGCACGACATCAGGCTACCGGCTTAGGTGTCTGGACCGCCCAGGCGGAATGTAGGAGTTCAATTTGTTTGACTCAGTTCCACAGATAAATATATGCGAGTGACATCATCACACCCGGAAGTTATGCGGGAACCCCTACTGAGTGCCAAAAACGACTTCCTGGCAGCCTATTCATCCAAACAGAAAAGTTGAATTTGATTGCATTAAACAACATTAAACTGACTTTGTCACTCACTTTGCCACTCGATTTTCCATTCACTTCATGCATGTGTATACCCTCTATAGTGAGCTTGTAGATCAGCTATTTTCAAAATGTTATATTATTTGGCCAATGTTTGACCAGTTGTTATTGTGACCATAGGTCGCATTTACTATGAAAACCTGCATTTCCATGTGTCACGTCACGTCTCCATATGGTCACGCCTCGTGGCATCACACCTCTGTATATGGTCACGCCTCGTGACATCACGCCTCGTGTTATCATGCTTCCATATATCCGGGGCGGCTGTGGCTCAGCAGGTCGTCCAATGACCAATGGGTCGGCGGTCGAATCCTGGCTCCTCATGTCCA
Organism: Protomyctophum parallelum; assembly: GCF_964188405.1. Lineage (NCBI taxonomy): Eukaryota > Metazoa > Chordata > Actinopteri > Myctophiformes > Myctophidae > Protomyctophum > Protomyctophum parallelum. The sequence continues at coordinate 34,100,054 of NC_139711.1, read as the reverse complement.
CATGTCGAAGTGTCCTTAGGCAAGACACTGAACCCCACCTTGCCTCCAGACAGTGGTAGGCAAGACACTGAACCCCACAAGAAAAACATGTGGGAAGGTTGAGAGGACCACTGTTTTAGACGTTTGTGTTGGTATTTTCAGCACCCTCTGGTGGACAATTTTGCAGACACAAATGAAGAACCACATTTAAAACACATTTGGGATCAGACTTTTAATTGGACTTAAATTCACATAAATAACATTGGTTCATATATATTTTTTGTAATTATACAATTTTATATAATATATATTTCCCCCTATGATTTACATTCCTTTCTGGCTAAAAGTATCTTTAATATATTTATGGAAACAGAAATCCTTGCAACACGCCACTCATTTTGTGCTGTTCGTGAAGGTCCAGATACCAAAAGGAGAGGAGCGCATTTCTCTTGAGTTGTAAAAAATAATTTCCCAATGAACACGAACGGAAATCTGAAGAGGAAAATCTATTGCATTTTCTAAGGTATTTCACTGCACTACAAACGGTGTGTAGCAACTGAAAATCATCCACTGTATATATATTTTACTGTTTTGAAAAGAAAAGAAAAGCACTGCAAACTACCTGACAATTATGGCAATGAGCAAGTCTGAATGTTCACTTTTGATGAGATATGATTTGCTAACGTGAATGAATGATCAATCCAAAATCCCAAAAGAAACGCAACCCCACAGGAAATAAGGAAAAGTGTCATGAACCAGGAGTGAGGTCACATAGACATGCAGTGACCTGGGCTGGCCAACGCTTGTATAAATGAGTTCCATTTGTCTGTCCGGATCACAAATCAACACAACAATCCCTTCTGTCAGAGCTTTCAGTCAATCTTATTACTTATTTGGTCAAGACTGACAAGGTGAACAGTGATGACTTACTGTAAATTAACGTATAAACGGAAGCAAAAAGTTACCATGAGGCTTTTTGTTTTGTATGCAAGTTAAAAGGTATTAAAAAATGCCACTGTATTTCCCATGAAAGCTAACTGTATGGGATGGACCTGACTCAATGAAGGTATCAATCATCATTTAACTACAGTAGTAAGTCAATCATTTGAGTCCTTATTGGCAGAGACTTGGCTGATCATAAACAAAGTAAGCAAAGTAGAAATATGACAGAACATTCAGCATTGACAATACATACAATACATACAATACCCACTGATAGTGAAGATGGCCATGGGTCATCAGTAGTATGAACGTGTTCTCTGGCTTGTACACATAGAATCCAACAAGGCTTCATGTAAAAAAGAATTTAAGCAACCATTTTTAACAGAACCTCAGGATCCTAATCCTTACTATAAATAGTCTACCTGCATATACAGCAGCGCATGTTTGATTGTCTTGACACTAACCAGCTACCTGAATATCAAACCGGAGAAATCTCATACCTAACACACAGGCTAGCAAATGTTAATTTAGATGTGAGTAGTTCTCAAATTGGGGCCCGGGAACCCCCAGGGGTCCATGAAGGGGTTCCACAGCTAAATTATTGTAACTCAAGAGTAGCTCAGACTAGAGTAACAAGTACGGAGTACTATAAATGGATAAAAATGGACGCTTTCAACTCTATTTGGTTCCGTTACCCTCTCAGAGTTAAAACGGTCTGTGGTCCTAAATTCATACCAAACTTGGGGTCCGTGAAATAAAAAAAACTTTGAGAACCTGAACCACTGATTAAGAGAAGACAATGGGCTGGGTTTTAAATGTTGGTTGACTCTAGCAGTGGAATGTGCAACAAGTGTTCAAGATCAAGTCTGTGAGTGTGTGTGTGTGTGTGTGTGTCAGTGACTGATGGCAAACATGACCTGGTGAACATTAACAAGATGCTTAGATTTCACATATTTCCTAGTGTGGGATCCTACAATGTGTCATGCATTACCACGTCAAAGTCAAACTGAACGAAACATGTTTACAGTATGTACGTGTTGTGTGTTTATGTTGGTACGTGTGTGTTATAACAAATCCCGGAGGAAAACACGCAATCATGCCATGGTATCGAGACGTGACGGCTAAAGCGTTGAACCCCTCCTTCCCTGAATAGTGAACTTTTTTTATGCATTAGTTTATCATTTCATTGTGATAAAAATGGCATAAATGTCATTATCATATCCCTTTTCTATACAAGGTAAATTCGCTATAGGCTATATAAAAAAATCTATGGGGAAGGAAAGCAACCATGCTACCACTGGTGCTTGCGTTCAAAGCAGTGAGAAAACGCTTGATTTTGCTGAAGGATATCTGAGATCATATTGCAGTATGCATCAAATCATACATAATGGGAAATCATATTCCGTACACAAGCAATTCTCCTTTATTTATTGTAGGCTATTTGTTGGCTGTCAAAGATAAAATATGAGTCTTTCAATTAAATTATACCAACTTTATATTATTATTATTATCATTATCATCATCAGAGTTTATAGATTGGAGTTATGTAATGTTAATCTGTTATGTTAAATTACATGCATTAAATTTATGACCATTTTGTTATTTGTTAAAGAAAAGGACTATGGACTTTCACAGGAATGAACGCCGACACCAGGGGGAACTACTTCTCCCTTACCTCCTCTTTTCAGCCCTACCAAAATTCAGCCCCATGTCTTTTTTAAACACTCATAGAGGGTAGATAGAGTCAATCTAAAAAGTGCATCATGAATACATCGTGTTCAACGAAAAAGCAAACCATGTAATTTCTATCATAAATTAATCAACACTTTTTCCTGTAAGGTTCAATAAACATCTTATGATACAAGACGAGTAGTCACATGGTGTGAGTCAACCTCCTAGTATTTTGTGAATATTCAGAAACAAAACACTTCCTGAACATCAGAAGGTCAACAAAATGTGCAACCTTTAAGCCAAAAGGAAACCACAATATACAGCTGGGTCAAATCTGTGAGGAAATTATAGATACAGACAATTTAGCTGCGACCAGTTATAACTGTTGAAGGTATAACACATGCACAGTGAGAAGAGGAGTGCAGCTGTACACTCTTTGGCACCAAATATAGGTCCACAGCTGACACTGGGTATCATTAGTAAGATGGTCAAGAAAATAAAGTAGGCTACTGGAAGGCACTACTATAGCTAACTGTTTATCAGCATGTGCATGCTTCAAATGACATAAAAGCATCACACAACATGGTTGGCTAACATTTTAAGCAGTGCTCCAATCACTACGAGTACACCTGCATCCTTTGCGTCAAATTTGATTTTGATTTCTCTCTCACTCCACCTTCTACTCTTTGGCCTCTTGCAAGAGAGATATCAGAAGTTCTCACTGTATATATGCTGTACCAGCAAACTGTGATTTGTTAATACAATGACAGACTCTCTTTGTTCTTCCTTCTAAAGCAAAAGTAAAAAAGGAAGATTTAATTGAGACAGACCAGAAGTCCAGGGCTCTCCGATTGAGTAACCAACCCCTCTTCCTCAGCGGTGACAGGCCATCTGATGAATCAGGGGTCGACTGGAGACTATAATCTTTCAAGCCTCTTGCCAACAGTATGCCACTCAGTGATGAATCTTCAAAGCGTTGGGTGGCTTGGAATTGGATTTACAATTCCTGGACCAGTATACCACTCTCCAAACCTTTCCTCATCCATAGGGTAGAAAGAAAGAAGTCCACACTTTAAAATGGAGGGTATAGCAGAACTCAGTCTCACATTGACAGTGTCTCCCGGCTTCCAGGCCCAGGAGGGGTCTAATTGGCCATCGCAAGGCCATCAGCTAGTATAGGCTTTTCTCAGTGGCACGCCTTCATCCCGGACACATAGGGCGACTCTTGACGGCACAGGCCCATTTGCTGCTCTTGCTGGTCCAGTGTGCTGGTGTCAACAAAGTCAGGAACAGGCAGTCCGGACAGGATCATGACTGACTTGTTCCAGATCATGAAAGTGGGCGCCACCGGCAGCAGGAAGGAGATGTCAAAGGTGTGGAGATGCTGCGAGTTCATGGCATCGTAGAAGGACAGTGAGTTGTTGTCATAGTCCAGCAGGACGCCCAGCCGCCTCAGCTGGAGGCTGGCCTCCACCAGCATCTCCTTCCCATTGTGGCGCACCACAAAGTTGTTATTGCAGCGTGTGAACACCCATGAGGACGAGTTCTTGCCGCTCCACTCGTTTTTGGGGGCGGATTTGTAAGCCACGCCGATCGCGTACCTGCAGGTGATCAGAATAGAGAAACGGAATCAGTTTATTAGCTAAATATGTGACTCTGTGCATCTACTCTGTTTCTTACTCCTGTATTGCAACATAATTTCAATAAAGGTCTCATAACACAGTCATATGTAGTGTGGCATGTAGTGTCTCACCACGTGGACGCTCCTAGGAGAACCTCCCAGTAGTGGCAGCCACTGTCGATGAAGACGTTTCCGGCTGCACCGTAGGAGCCTGTGCCACTGAAACGCTCCGGTGTGTGGCTCTTTTTCAGCGAGCTCTCGTCCTTCTCCATGGTCAGGCAATCGTTGGACAAACGTAGTTTCTTGTGGGCTGTCTTAGGGTCTAGCTTGAAGGGCTGGCCTGGGTAGGAGAAGAGGAAAGAGTGAGTTGCTTGTCAAGACAAATTAGGTGGTAGCAAGTAGGCTAATTGGTACACATTCAGGAAAGATGCATGGAAAGTCTGTTTTCAGATATGTAATGGCAGTGGAGGATTTAAGAGGTACTGTATAAGAAGAGAAGGAGGAAAGAAGAGAGCAATAAAGGGGAAGGAGAGGATCAGAGGATGAAGAATAAGAGTGATAGAAAAATAGCAAGTAGACTGAGAAGTGTGCATGAGAAGACCCAGGAGCAAAATAGAAGTGAATGAAATATGTCTCATTCTAAAATGTCAGAGCCTTCTGAAAGCCTTTGGTAAAAAAAACCATTCTCTAATAGGGGAGCAAGCCACCCTAGACTGCTGTCCTCTGTAACTCCCATCAGGGAGTCTTTGGGAAATTGCCTTCACTTCCATGGCAGCATCCGTCGGTGGTCAGTCGATTCAGCAGAAGCATTACTGTCATTTGCAACAATTCAATTTCATATGACACCTGCAATTTGGATGTAATGGGTGGAAACATAAGTAGGGGAGAAACTAAGTGAACAACGGGGAGAAGAGTTAAGTGAAGAGCTTAAGGGAGGGGAGGCAGAGGGCAGATTGTTTTGTGTGTCTCTGCAGGCTGTTGGGAGGTCAGCTGTGTGTCTCTGCAGTCTGCAGGCTGTTGGGAGGTCAGCTGTGTACCTCCCAGTCCTGACATTTAACTGTGACACCTCCAGCCTCTCTGAGCCTCCTGTGGCTTAATGAACGATACAATGAGGACCTCCTCCCTCTCCGTCTTTCTAATATTCATCGTGGTCTCCCTATTTCACCCTCCTCTTCCCCATTCACTCTCTTATCCTCTGTATCCCTCCAACCTCTTTCTCTCGCCCTCTTCCTATAATCCGCATGGTGAGTGTGTGTTACTGCGTGTGGATATGAGACGACGGGGGCCAATGTGCTGCTGGCAGCCAATTACATTAATGCGCTCTTTTCTTTGAACTGCTTATCGCTGCCAGCACAGCCACTTCCAAACACTGGGGCTCTGTCATGCCTTTCCAGGGGATGGCTCCTGAGAGCCGGGGCTGGGCCCCGAGATTGGGAAGAGGAAACACGTGACGCAGCACAACACACACACACACACACACACACACACACACACACACACACACACACACACACGTACGTGTCGGATAAGTCAGTGAGTCAGTCAGTCAAAGACATGTCTGTCTATTGGGCTGGACCTGCTGATGCAAACAAATGTATGTATGGGGGAAATAATATTTGAGGCCACTTGAAAAAAGTGTTTCAATCCAACTTTATTCCACAGGGTCCTTGAACAGTTGGACATCTTGAGTGAGGATAGTATCGGGCGGCGTAATACATTATTTTTCAATTCGGCCAATTTCACTCAAGCGTCTCCCTTCCTGGTGCATCTTCCTTTTCGGGTGCTCAGGGATTGATTGAGCAGATTGAGTAATGAGGGAGATGGAGAATGACTGCCCTTTATCACCACAATGGTCTTCGCTGCACTCTAGACTAGTCTAGAGTAATTCCATACCATTTGAAATTCACTTGACTGTACATGGATTCAGAGTGGGCTTAAGTGTGTATCATATGCTCAGGACACTAAGAGATTGACCCGTACCCTGTATTGCATACCATCTCCTCATATCTACCATCTTTCTTTTCCTATTCTCAGATTTTCTGTTGAATTCTTTCCATTCATTTCTTGTCCTTAACTTTTCCATCTTCACCTAGACTATACCTCGAGAATAATGCTCAAACCCTGAAAACACAATAATTTTAGAATCTGTTCTATCGGTACAGTGGTGCACATTTGGTTATAGACTTTGGTTCTGACTGAAGAGCCTTTGGGAGGGGCAAGAGTAGGTTTGAGAAGGTAGATGTGTGGGAAATAAATATTTTCGCACTTGGTAAGATTGCTAATTTGATGTTATGGGAATATGGGTAGATGGGAGCAAAATGAGGATAGACCCCTGGGGGACCGTGGTTAATACAGGTATATTTTTTCGCCAGTACATTTTTTTATTTTCTCTCCCTCTTCATTCACATCTGTTTATCATATTTATCTTTTCTCCCATTGTTTTCTGCTTCTTCTCCTTCCTTGTCATTCTTCCCCTTCGAGCCCCTTTGCTTCTCCTCTCCTCTCCTCTGTTTACTTTGGGGGCTGGGCGGTAGCTTGAGGCCTGTCACCAGAGATGCATTCTGGGTAAATATTATTACAGGTCCTTTAACAGGAAGTAGAGAGACATGCCTCTTGGGTGCCCTGTCATGTGATATGTTCTGGCGGGATTGTCTGACACAGTGCATGTAATATCGCTGCCGAGTGGAAACCTTGTAAGTCCAAAAAGATTACTTTTCATGAAATGGAAAAATAAATAACCATAAGTTAGTTCCAATGGATATTGGTAGTTATTATTTAGTCACAAGCTCTTGTTAATACTTTTCATTGGTTAAAACCTCTTGAGCCCCATTGCCGGCGGGGGCAATGGCTGTTTACCTCTGAACAGCACTCAATAAATCTAATCGGACCTAATCAATCTGCAATTGCAATGTTGATTCTGGGGATTTTCCCCCTGGACCCCGCTGGGGCTTAACAGGTTAAATATTTGAAAACACACAGACAACCTTAACCAAAAATAGCAATAATTGTATTAGACCTAGAAAGCCTGTGATCATTTAATTAACTTTGTAAATGTTCATGTATCAGAGGCATAGAACGGTCTGCTTAACTTCTGTTCGGTTACAAATTGGCGGCCTAAATGTGATAAATGCTCTGTTTGTACTCGCCCATTAAATAATTTCAAAGACGTGGAGTGAAATATGGTCCTCTAGTTTTATATCCATGTGAAAGTTCTGGCACAAAACGTGTATTTAGTCAATTATCTCCACTTTTTCAAGAGATGCACACGGACGTCTTTCTCTCCGGGCGAGAGGGGGCCAGAATGATCAATGAACTGATTTTACGAATACGTCCTGTTTACCGCAGACGTCAGGGACCCAAAGGTTTGGGTCACACAATTGGCAGGTGGTGTGATTAATTACCCAGCACCTATCGCAAGGCACCTGCCAATTGTGTGACCCAAACTTTTGTGTTTCCCTGGTCAATTGGTGATGACGTCTGCGGTAAACAAGTCGTATTCGTAAAATCAGTCCAGCGATCATTCCGGGCCCCTTTGCCCGGAGAGAAAGACGTCCGTGTGCATCTCGTGAAAAAGTGGAGATAATTGAATAAATACAAGATTTGGACCAGAACTTTCACATGGATATAAAACTAGAGGACCATATTTCACTCCACGTCTTTGGAATTATTTCATGGGTGAGTACAAACGGAGCATTTATCACATTTAGGCCGCCAATTTGTAACCCGAACAGAAGTTCAGCAGACCGTTCTACAGTATGGCTCTGTATGTGAAATACTGTACTGGGCTATAATTGTATAGGCCTACAGTACAACTTCACAGCTGTAAAACAACAAAGTATGTTAAGTTATGAACAACTGTTAAAAAAGTTTAAATATGCATATACAAGGTTTCTGCCCGAACAATATTGTACAGTGGACACACACACACACACACACACACACACACACACACACACACACACACACACACACACACACACACACACACACACACAGTCGAGTGTTTGTCTGGAAATGCGGTTGCTGTATAGAGGAGGACCAATTTCACTTCCCCAAGAATAGCTTCTGTTTTTCACATAGACTGACACGATTTCAAAGATTGACAGCCTGGCCTCTACAAACAAACAGCAGCAGCCAGCAGGTACATCAAGATGGAATCATTCCTGAATTTGACTTGATAGGCCATCCTAGCTGGTGCCACCGCACAGTCTAACACCACCCCAGGGATTTTCATATTTTCCAAACTGGAAACGGATGACAGTCATTAATGTTTACAAGCTTTGTGTTACAGGAAGGGTTATAGGATACCATCTTTATGCCTTTTCATGGGCTTTTACTTTTTATGTGTTTGAAATGTTATTTTTTTTAGGCTTGAAGGATGGAAGAACATCCTGATATCTGTCAAGAGGCTGTCCCAGGGTTGACATTTTTACTCTGGAAATCAAGAACATTTATAACGTGTGCATGGGATACTTGGGGAGAAAAAAAACGGCAAGATAAAATGACTAATAAATCAAAGCATTTTGCACAATAGGAGATCGGCGTCATCAGTACATCACATGACGGCACAGATGGTCTAGATTCAAATTAGTCGTTTCTGTTCCAAATTGACATTTAAATTTCCTTTTGTTCTTCTGTTTATTCTCAGTTGAATTCATTACAAAGCCAGACAGGCAATTAGATAACATAAACAGTTAACATTCCAATAAAGGCAGCATCAGCTAATGTAGCTTCTCATTCTGCCGCTTGACAAAAGCCTGCCCGCTTAATTCAATTTCATCGTTCTGTACGACCAAATGTACAGTCCATCACACTGCTTTAACCCATTTTGACCTGGGATCAGATTCTAAAATTGTCTTCTAAATCCTGACAGTTTTCTGAAAAAGCTATGTTTCTATGTCAGTCGTTCTTGGATTTTTCAAAAATATGTGATTTTTCAATAGCTATATTATAACATAATGCTAACACCAAAAGGGGTTCCCGCCCAGAATGGGTTAAAACATAATGGCTCTTATCTTGTGGCCCAGAAAAAAAGGCTGTTACATTTGTCCATGTGTGAATATGAAAAGTATGCTTCGGTTTGTATTATGCAGTAACATGTTTGCCAATGCTAATACAAAATAATGCTAATTTACAGTATGCAATACTTTCATTACAAGAAATCTGAATAATGGGACAATTAGGGGAGAGGGATGAAAATCAAACCAAGAAATCCACATCCACTACTGCTTTATAGTAAACGCTGCTCCTTCCCTCGTTCATAGACGGTAGACGCAGCCGATGAGATAATGTCTTCTGTCTTTTATCTGTCATCATGACTTTAACAGTAGGCCTACACAGTGAAGTGCGTCCCTTACAGGTCCACTTGGTTACATTTGAACACTCTTCAGAGTTAGATTAACACCAGGGATTTACTGTGTAGTTTCTAAACTCATTTTTACCATATTACTGTGCTAAGGCCAGGGGACTGCAGTGCAGCACTCATCTCAGCAAAGAGCTATTTGATGTCTCCTCTCCTTCTGAACCTCACTTCCTACCCACCACACCTCTTTCACTTTCAATCTGTCACCCTCCACCTTTCCTCCCGTCTCTCTTTTTGAGTGGTGCTACACTCCTATAGACAGCAATGTGTGTCCCTGGCTGGCTGGGTCTGTCCGTACGTCCGAGCACGGAAATAGCGTTTGTTGACCACCAAGTGTCACTGTTGCGCAGCAGAACACACACAGGCCAGAGAGGAGGACTTAGTTCTACAGTACAGTACTACAGCACGAGTACAGTACAGCACCACTCAGTTCAGACGGGTCTGATTCTGAGTGGTGCTAGCTACTCCTATAGACAGCAATGTGTGTCCCTGGCTGGCTGGGTCTGTCCGTCCGAGCACAGAAATAGCGTTTGTTGTCTTTCTCTCACACACACACACACACACACACACACACACACACACACACACAGACTAAAGAGGTCTCCTTGACATGCACGTACACACGCACAGTCGCACACGCATACACATATAGAAATACAGTGGGGTGGCTGTGCATGACCAAGTGCCAATTGAGCAAGACACTGACCTGCTTCCAATGTGGGTGGTGCCTCCCTCCACCATTGGTGTGTGAATGTAATCCACAATTTGACCTCATAAACACTTCATACTTTGTTGACTGGGGGCTCCAGGGGTCTATTATTTGTCCCCTCATTTGCTCTGTCTATCCAAATCTCCTTTTGCTGAATTTTCACCTATTGCTATTATATGCTTAGAATGGGGACTCTAGGGTTCAAGTGGTTAAAACTCTATGAATAAAGTCCCTATAGAAGAAATGCAGCCCATTTACATGCATGCTCTCACACATGCACGCACACATATTACAGACTGGAGCACTCTCTCTCCACAGCAACATGTTTAATTCATGTATGTTTGAAGAACCTGCCCGACATTTCACATGTCTTATTACTGCAGAGAGAGATATACTGTAGCATCCATCCAGTGAGACTTGGAGCTCTTGGCATGGCGTGACTTCGCTATTGCAACTGTGGAATACATCATCTTGAGATGTGCTGGGTGCAAAGAGGTGGTCTTATGGGACCTGAAGTCAACCTTAGACTTCACAACATGATTTTCTTTTTACATATACACATGACCTCAAATCTCAAACCCTTAGATCTTCATATATGGAGCTGACCTGTTCTGACATTCCATATTTGGATCCATCCCCACCTGTCCTTCCTGTTCTGACATTCCATATATTGATCTGACCTTATCAAATCCTGTACACTTCTCGCCCTCAGGTACTGGTTATTACGTAGGACCGTAGGTAGTTTGAAGAAATAACTTTTGTTGGCCAGTCACAGCTTTTTTACATGGTGCTACCACCATGTAAAAAAGCTGTGACTGGCCAACAAAAGTTATCAACATCTCTTCTGTCTCCCAGAATCGCACAGGTGACCTTTTCACTGATTTCACCCCCCCTTCCAATCTCGCCAGGCTACCCCCCCCCCGCCCCGACCCCCACACTGTATGCCCCTCACTCTAATCCCAACCTCCATTCTTGAAACTGTAAAATCTAACCCACCAAGTTTGTCTCCAATCTGACATGCCCACTCCAACTGGTTTCATGTCCAACCAGTTGTCCCCAAATGTTACCAATATGTGAGGAACACACTCTCAAAGCCTGTGTAAGTGTACTATGGGATTACAGTAAGCATGTAAGGCAAGAAGAGGCCTGCCACACTTAACTCTGCATGACAGTCATGGCAGCATGAAGTGACAGCTTTACCTCTGGGAAGAATGGACAGATGGTATAAAATCTGAATGTGTGTGTGTGTGTGTGTGTGTGTGTGTGTGTGTGTGTGTGTGTGTGTGTGTGTGTGTGTGTGTGTGTGTGTGTGTGTGTGTGTGTGGAGGGCAGAGAAACCTAGAGGGGGAGAGAGATGATAGGGTAACAGAAGAGAAAAGGAGAGGGTGAGGAGCAGAGAGATGGGAGATACAGCCTGGAGAAGCATATGAGGATTTGAGGACATGACACTGGTCTAGAGCAGTGTTTCCCAACCTGTGTGCCGCGGCACTTTAGTGTGCCGTGTGAAATGACCAGGTGTGCCGTTAGATTTGAACTAAAGTAACCCCAACCCTCCCCTGAGAGCAATAGATACTGAGCTTGCCGTCCAATTTGGCATTCATCTTGTTCTTGTTGCCCATCACCAGCGAGTCCATTCAGTGGAGCGACCCTCGGCCATTGTGGCTATACTCACCTGACGACCGGGCAATACAAGAGCAGCAGAGTGAAAGAGAAGAATCCTTTTTTTTACACTGTGAATCGCTGGTTAAAGTTGCTTTCCAAGCATCGTAACTTTATAAAAGCAAGCTGCAAGAGGCCAACACCATTTAAAAGCCGGTGCGGTTCGCCGCTCGATCTCTGCGAGGAAATGGGGGCAGATCATAAAATGCCGTCTGTCTGCTGAGCAATCAAAATATGCAAAACTGTTTGCATATGAGTACTAGTGTGCAAGACTAGCACGCATGGCTGATTATTTTAACCATCTGAATTAAATGAACAGGCAAATACAAAGAAATTTTTTGAATCTTACAAGCCCGGTTACTGCACACATTTCGGTCCAAACTCGCCAGATTGTGGATAAGGCCAAGCTCTAAAATGGTCTTTGAAACGACACCTTAAGAAATAGGCCTACTGTAACTACTGCTACCCCCGCCCCCACCACCACCAACCTGCATGTGATGCTAATGTTTCAAACACCTACATACTGTACGTCCTAAATATCATGTACTGTATGTATGTGCTTTTAATAATATTAATGCTATCTGTATATACATCATATATCTTTATTGTCTCCACCAGGCCGAAGGCATGGAGAGGACAATTTATGCCACTATCTGGGCGACGTTTCACATGTCGTATTACTGCAGAGAAAGATATACTGTAGCATCCAGTGAGAGACTTGGAGCTCTTGGCATGGCGTGACTGTGGAATACATCATCTTGAGATGTGCTGGGTGACCTGAAGTCAACCTTAGACTTCACAACATGATTTTCATTTCACATGAGTCTTTAATGTGTGTGTGTGTGTGTGTGTGTGTGTGTGTGTGTGTGTGTGTGTGTGTGTGTGTGTGTGTGTGTGTGTGTCGCGCATCACTGATAAGCCACATTTCATACACCAGAGCACTTTGAGAATGTATTGAAAATGCTGGGATTGCCACTATGAGGCCAATTTTTGCAAAAAACATTGTTTCATATTACTCCTACAGATTTCATCCATACATCATGCAAATTGGTACACAGTACACACTACGCGTCATGCGATCAACACGGATCTGTCCGATTTTCCATATTCCATGATTTCCTTTCAGATTGAATTCCAAGGTTTGCAGGATTGGTCCGTTTTGAACAAAATGCCTCAAATCATAAACGCAGTGTGCATGTGATTTCTCTGAAATGGTGCACGCACATTTGCACTATAGGCAGAGGAAGAAATGCCACCTGATATTATTCAAATCAGCCTCATGGTGGCCAGAGGTCCAGTCGCTCTTTATCAATCTGCGTAGTTTGTATGCATACTCCCTAGAGGCTCAAATCTGCCTTTTATGTGAAACACATTTTTTTATATTTGTCCTTCACATTTTATCCAATATCACGCAAATCGGTACACATGATCTTTATAGTCATGTGATCAAGACAGATCTGTGTTGTTTTTATATTCTATCGTGGTTGGCTAACGCAGCGTCCAATTGCTGTAAAACTGCATGCACATTTCCACCACATTGAGGAACAATTAATGCCACCCTTTTAGCATTGCGGTATTATAGAGCCACCAGGAGGCAAAGAATTTGCAACAAATTACACCCGTGTGAAGTGAGTGGTGCAACTCCCTGTGGGTGTCCCCAGGGGGTCCCCGAAAGTTCCAGACCCTCAGGAACACGGCCAGGGTGCCGGCCCGGTTCTGGCGAGCCGCCTCGCGTCTGAAACAGTCCAGAAATGACAGTTACCGTGTGTGGATCCCCGCGGGGTCCCTGGGGCGTCCCCGGAACATCCAGACCCCCAGGAACGTGTGTGTGTGTGTGTGTGTGGTTGCACCACTCAAAAGGGTTTATTAAATCTCCTACACATTTTGTCCAAACATCACAAACGTTCCTGTCCTTGTGTGCTGTGTGCTCCGAGGAGCATTTTTTATAGTTTCTATTTCTATCTCTTTCCCTTTGCTCTCACTCTACCTCTATCCTCTCTTTTGTCATGAAATACTACGAAACAATGAACTGCTTTACACCTGTGACATAATAAACTGATTTTGATTTAAGATGCAGGCTTTATCATCATTCAGACATGATGCAGTTTTTATCAACATCTATAACAAAGGCTTAGCCTTTGATTAGGCAGGACAGTAGTGTCACGTAGCCAGATAACTATTCCACAATCTCTGAATGCTATATAGGCCTAGGATCTGGAATTAAACCTCCCGAAATCTGAGGCAGGAAGCTGTCAATCTGTTCATCATCTCCGTTCACGAAAATATATATAGGAGAGAGAAAGTGAGGGTTCACATGACACACAAAAACCCCAGGATGTTTGCTCTGTATTTGCACATTGATCTCTATTTTCAGCATGTCATTATACAGTAGCTGACATTTTCCAAATAAATCAAAATAATTTCAAGTTCAAAAGATGAAAAAATACTTGCTTTTGCTCACTTTACACTATTTCATTGGAACAAAGCGAAAGGATATCAAACTGTTTCAGTTTGATATCTCAGTTTCATGAGAAGCACTTCAGATAAACACATTTGCCAAATGGCATATAAGTCACCACTCTATGTATTATGCTGCCATACCAGCATAATTAACTGCATTCAAGTTGTTCCATGTGTATCATTTGGATGTACTTTGGCAAAGTACCTCTTTTGAGCCCCCCACACACACATGTGATGGATGAGTTTCCAGGAATCTGTGCTACTTGTCACAGTATTCTGTGCTTTGCAAGCCCACGCTAGAAATATGATGAGCTTAGGCTAAACGCCCTGGGAGCCTGTCATCCCACAAAAAACAATTGTGACAGCTAAAACCTCCAATCTACTAGAGAGAAAGAGTCACGTCAAACTGCTGGGTAAGAATTTGGGGTACTGTGCTAAAAAGCTTGGATGCTGGAGCTCATGTGGTGGCGGGCTCTTGAGGGGGCTGTCTAATAAGCCTACCAAAGTGAGATGTTTTTTGATCAGTTTAGTTGTGACCCATTTTCAATCTTCCAGCAACTTGTCTCTGGTCTGCCAGAGAATGTCTGACTTAAGCACTTCCATCTGAATAGACAATCCAGTGAGTGCAGTATGGAAGGAGTACTATCTCAGAGAGAGAGAGATGCATCACCCACGCTAGTCATGTGTATTCATGAGCCCAGGTGAAAACAACAAGCCTATGAGCTGGACCACTTGCTACAGAGATAAAACTGGCACTGGGCTAATCGAAAGAGACAGCATAAGAGAACGATAAAGCTGTGGTGATGATGGTGCAGAAAAGACAACAAAGAGGGAAGGAATTGAGGAGAGAAAATGAAAATGGTATGAGAGAGAACAGAGAAACTAATTGGAAGAGATAAGAGACGATGATGACACTGAAAGCATAAAAGAAAAAAGTAACGTAAGGTCATCGCGTCAGACGACCATGGTGCTAATTGGCTTTCGGTTCACAGCGTCACAGTTGCACAATGAAGAATAATTTAGGCTTAAGTGAACAGGAGAAGAAAAGAGGATGCGTTTAATTTAACCAAACCCCCGTCCCCCCTACCACCAGGTATGGTCACACCCAGATGAAAGAGAGGTGAGGTGAGGAGAGAAAGAAAGGTAGAGGGACACAATGAGTCACGGTATCACCAGACAAAAAGGAAACTGATCTGAGAGAAAGCAAGACCGGGAGCATCTGAGTCATGAGAGGAGCCGTATGGCGAGACAGGAAAAAAGATAAGAGAACAGAGGGTGTAATGTCACCTATTACTGGACACGACTTGGTGTCTGTGCAGAGTAAAGATAAAGGCCCACAAGAAAGCCCTGATGCTGTGTTTTAACCAAGCTACCTTATCCCTTCAAATAAGGGCGAGAGAGATGTAAAAAGGACCAGGGAAATCGTCAAGCCTTGGTCTGAGGCCTGGGGGGCAGGCCAGCAAGTTCTGTGTAGAGATCAAATCCTAATCCTTGGAGAACGGCTGTAACAATGAGGGGTGAAGTCTGGATCACTGTGGAAGCCAGTGAGTGTCTTGCTTGGAAACAAAAGTTACTTGTGTGTTAAAAGCACCAAAGTCCTTACTTCACTCTCTGTAAGATAGTCCAAAATAGCACTTTCTAATACCACATCCATAAACCTGCTCTTTGGCCTTAGGGCCGATTCATACTCCTATTTTACTGCTGTAGTGCCGAAATGATTTCGGCCCTGAACGGCCCTGCGTACCACCTGTTTCGCATTTGCACATAATACAGGAGGCAGCAGCACGACCCGTTAATAAAAGCGAGTGCTTCCAAACTCCAACACTTATAATCATCAGAATTTCTTGACAAAGTAGCTCATAACATGTCAAGACATAAGAAGTAAAAGGGTTTTAAATGTGTTCATTTGTTGACGCTGTGCGGAAGCTAAATTATGTGTGGGTCACCGGCGTGTCTCATCTGCAGTGGTGTTCGTAATCCTGTTGATTAGGAAGGGCCAAAGCACTGTAGAGGAGGGGGTGTTCATGTTCATATTTGTATGGAGTTTTGTCTTTTTGAGTGGTGCAACCACTCCTATAGACAGCTATGTGTGCGTGTCCCTGTGTCCGAGCACGGAAATATATTGCGTTTGTTCACCACCAGGTGTCACTGTTGCACAGCCTAACACACAGACAGGCCAGGGAGGAGGTCTTGTACAGTACACTACAGTACAGTACAGCAACACTCACTTCAGACGGGTCTGATTTTTAAATTTCATTTCGGAATTAATTTGGCCTTTGAAATATAGTGGAATCAGTTTGGAAACTGTTAAGTGCCAGGGACGTAATCCCGTCTTATAGACGTCTTTGCAATGGGTGCCAAAGACGACAAGACGTCTTTTTTTTACACTTTTCTTTAAAAAGTCCTCTCTTTCTTTATAATGGGAGAATTGGCACTCAGAGCCTAAACTGGTGACCACCAGGTGGCGCTGAAGGAGTTGAGTCATTTAGCCACAATTTGCAACACTTGAATGTAGAGTTGCAATGCCCTCCATTGACATCCCATTGATCCAGATTGAATTATGCTTGTATTGAACGACGTTAAACTCACCAACATTGCAGCTGTAGTAGGGCAAGCTTGAATTATCCTGTTTCAATCTGCCAAGCTTTTGTTTCCTAAAAATCCACCGTAAACATGTTATGAGCTACTTTCTGTCAAGAAATTCTGTGCCGTGATATTTTTGAGTGGCACAACCACAACTATAGACAGCTATGTGTGTGTGGCTGTGTCCCTGGTTCCCTAGGTCTGTCTGTCCCTGTGTCCCTGGCTGTGTCCGAGCACAGAAAAGTGTCACTGTTGCACAGACACACACAGGCCAGGGAGAAGGGCTTGTACAGTACAGTACAGTACAGTACAACTCACTTCAGATGGGTCAGATTTTTTTTTTGTGTTAGAGTTTGGAAGCACTCGTTGTTATTAAGCATTAGGATTAGGTTATGCTTTAGCTATATTGAAAAATAGCAGATCTACAAGCTCCGCTACGAGCTTGTAGATCTGCTATTTTTGAAAGATCTTGAAAATGCAAATTTGGAATATATATACTTTCCATGCGAACGTTTTTAACTCAAATCTTTGCTTCTGGGGGAGGGGGTCCCTGGAACAACATATTTTCAGATGGGGGGTCCACGGCCAAATACAGATAATTCTGGGGGTCCTTGACGTGAAAAAGGTTGAACACCACTGACATAGAAGGATTTAGAAGGCATTCGTAGAATCGTCCTCGGGTATAAAATGTTCTCAGGGCTTCTGGGTAATCCAGTCCCAATTCAATGCCTATATATATATATATATATATATTAGGGATGCCGCCGAGTAATCGATTTTCCGATTAATCATCGTAGACTCCGAAATCGATTTTAATATTTCATAATCGAAAATTTAAAAAAGAAATCACACCTGTGTGAACCGAGTGGTGCAACTCCCCTCTCTCCCCCCCCTCCTCTCTCTCTCTCTCTCTCTCTCTCTCTCTCTCTCTTCCGTCAGATTAGCTTTATTATGGATATAAATCTGCGTCGCTGAGAACTATTTTTTCATTATTATTTTGGGTCGGCCTTTCCTTCTTTAGCGTACCTAGACCGGATCGCGCATGCGAGCTGCCGTCCACGGGGGTCGGCCTTTCCTTCTTTAGCGTACCTAGACCGGATCGCGCATGCGAGCTGCCGTCCACCTCCCATTATACAGGCAGACTAAAAGCTTCAATAACTCCTAATCTACGGAGCTCTCCATGGTTTGGTCAATTAGCGCGATGTTCGGAGGTCTTTGCTGATTATCCGGTGGTCTAGATGGAAACATTGGTGCTTTCTAGAGCAAGGATGGCTATATTTTAGCTCGCTAGCATTGACGCTATTTATTTAGCACAAGATGTGATCTGTTTCTGTGCTGCGTGCGCAGCCTCTCCAATTTCACTCCATTGCTGGTTTCACGCATGCGCACACCACTCGTGCTCATGATACATGATACATGATACATGATACACACGGACATTGCTAGCTGGTTGTAGGAGTGGTTGCACCACTCAAAAACATAGTTAAAATATAGGCTAATAAGTAAGGCTGCATGATATATCGAACATGTACCTTCATCAGAGTGGAGAATATAAGTATAAATCAAGTTGAGCAAAGCCACTTCTCTGCCCCTCTCTCTAACAGACACAGTTAACGATCGCTTGTTAAGTGCCTGCCAGACAGACAATCAGATGAAATGAAGGCGGGTGTAGAGTAGAGTGTAGACTAGTGAACTGAACATGTTCTCTTTATATCAAGTACTTCATACCAGCCCCTTATGAAACTACTTCTCCCCAAATCCAAATGGATTTCATTTTCCATCCTGAATGGCACTCAGAAGATCTCCACAAAGGTTTACTCATCAAAACTGATTATAAAACTGTAACCATCAAAGCATGCACTCAACATATAATGGTTATGTGACCATGGCATGTGCATAATATAAAATCTTAAAAGTTTTATCTGATATTGATTAATCGATTATTAATCGCCAGAGCTGTCGACTATTCGATTTGGCTGATGGTCACTTTGTGGCATCCCTAATATATATATATACAGTATGGAGTGTCATGGCAGCCTCCGTGTCGCTCTGTCCTCACTTCTTGTGTCACAAGGCTTGATGGGCTGACGTGGACTTAATGTGGTTGATGTGTGTTTTGTAGTAATGATCTAAAACTGTGGGTCTCAACCAGTGGATACCAATATCATTTTACGTTAAAGATGGAGTGCCGTGATTTATAATTTTGTAAGTGTACAGTATTTGTTAAAATGATGGTTTTATGTGGACACACCCACCAGTTCATTAGGTATGCGTGAGTTTAACCGTAGCACCACCCACCTAATCCAGTCCCTCCGCCTCCTCCTTTAAGACCACCCACTTGTCCTAGTCCCTCCCCCTCCTTATAAAAGGACAGCCCATGGCTCTGCCCTTTTGTTTACAAAATGACAAATTGGTGTCTGTAATGTAACAAGAACTCATGTTTTTGTGAATGTTAGAAGTGAACACTTCCCATATTTCTGAGATATCATATAAGCACCATTATGCACTTATACTGCCACCATCCATGTATAGGCATATAATCCACGCATCCATACCATATCAGATCTGTTTTTTTTATAATAATTTATTTATTTCTTCCAATTATATTGACCCTATTGTCACAATCAGCTCAGCTCATCATCCAATTAAATCATAGTTTAACAGCAGAAACAATTAATTTGATAGATCATTTAGCATGAATAATTTTATTAATTTGCCAATATATTGTAGGCTATTGATTTCCTCCAGCTAAGCACCCTGGCATTAAAACTGTCCAAAACACTTGCACTGCCCTAGGCACATGATGCTCTGGACAGAAGACTCTCCACTCTTGCTCTGATCAAACTCAATTTACAACATGAATGTTCCTTCTGACTGCATTGTTTCAGCAAAAGTTGCCAGATTTAAAGAAACAAGCGGCCAAGTCCACAAAAATAAGTCACAGATATTGCCTTGAATATTTATGAAAACGTTTCAACAACACCAATCCTTTTAACAACATATTAATTTGAGGATCCTTCACATGAACCATTGGTCAAGTCAACCACATCTCCCCTGAAAGTTACTTATATGAAAACAAGCCCAAGTCGCTTGTAATAGCCAGACATGGCAACATGACTTCCAGCGCGACACAACAACAGATTCTAATTCTTGACTTTACAGCCTCGTATAAGTATAGGACCTACATATTGACTACAATTAGTCAACAAGAATGCACATGCACTGTAACACTACACTCTGTATCAAAGCCCGACCACTGTGATTATAAAAGAAACAACCTACTCCTTGAGAACAACAAGAGCAACTATACAGCAGAGCAGGTTGGCTATAAGGCTTGTGGTTTCCTTGATTATCCTGAGGACCCGACGTGAACATTTACTTGCTTCCAATCTAACGGTTCTGCTGTGAACTGGTAACGTGTGAAATGACTGTTTGAAAATCTGCCACACAGTTAGGCACAGAGCAAAAACTGGCTGGCTGCGCCGTTCAGTTCACACGTGTGTATGTGGCAGGCAGCTCCGCCCACAGAGGTTGTCGTATTTAAAAATTATGTATAGAGGGGGAGGTGCGTGTGTGCGTGCAATTTTTTTACGTCACACTATCCGTGTTTACTTCATTGGCCCGTTTGACCGTCAAGTGTTCAGCCTCCAGGAAGAAACCCTAAATACAAAGGTATTACACCATTGCACATAAAAACGACTCCAGGGTGTCTAATGAAGTACTGTCACCCCATAGACACATGACAAGCTGGAAAAATAAAAAAATTGTGGCACTCCATCTTTAAATTATTAAACATCTGCATTACTTAATTTACCAGAAGTCCACACAATTAGAGAATGTAGAAGAATTGTTATTTTGATCAACGTCTGCCTGTTATCTCTCCTAATGGTACAGCAAAATCTTATCCAACGACATGAAAATATTCTTTAGTTTTGGGTCTGAGATGTCATCAAATGGTGGTTCCATGGCTCAAATGCCCAATAAATAAATAATGGCCTTGATATGAAGAGGGTTGAAAACCACTGGTCTAAATGTACAAACTAACATACAGTAACGAAAGTTTTCAAATTGATGTAGTGGAGTAAAAGTAGAATATTTGCGCCTGAGATGTAGTGGTGAAAGTGAAGTAAAAGTACTGGAAATTGAAATACTAGTAAAAAAAAAAATCCCCTATATAACAACGTCCAACCGTTTGTGTAACTATCGTGCCAGAATGGTTTAAATGCTTTAAAGAAGTAATGTCACATTTTTCTGGATGGCGAAGCTATGCCCAATTTTGGTCAAAATTCAAATATTTTTTTCAGTTCCCATTGACAATGAATGGTGAATTTACGTCATGTGTTGAGCAAATCGACATACGTTACGTCATGATGATGAGACAAGAGCACCCCTCACTTCACACAAGTGTGACTTTTTTATACAGCTTTTGTCCCCACACGTCTCAATATTTGCCAATGACAAGAGAAATTAGGTCAAATTTTCGTCAAATATGACATAAATTAAACATCAAAACATTAAATGCCGTTGGCGATGAAGGGAAAATGTACGTCATATGTAGACGAGCAAATCCGCTAACCAGTCCGATGTCGGTGGGAACACTATACGGAACAACTAAGGGACCACCATTCTTGATGATGTACGATGATGATGATGAGCGCCCCTCACTTCACACAGGTGTGATTTTTGAGTCGTGCAACCACTCCTATAGACGGCTATGTGTGTCTGTGTTCCTGGGTCCCTGTGTCCGAGCACGGAAATAGCGTTAGCGTTTGTTCACCACCAAGTGTCACTGTTGCCTAATACACAGACACACAGGCAAGGGAGGAGGGCTTGCCTTGTACAGTACAGTACAGTACAGTACAGTACAGTACAGTACAGTACAGTACAGTACAGTACAGTACAGTACAGTACAGTACAGTACAGTACAGTACAGTACAGTACCACTCACTTCAGACGGGTCTGATCTTTTTATAATATATATCCTTTTTTTTTTTTTTTTAAAGGAGAACGATGCCTGGTGCTCTTGTCTGGAACCCTCCTCAGTACAGCGGGGGGGAGAGGTAAAGATTTGGCTCCCTGCCTCTCCCCGGCCTGTGGACCCGGCAGACCGGTGAGTGTTGTTACAATGTTACAATCATGTTATTACAGTGTTACAATGTCATTAGCGTTACAATGTTATTGGAAGGTTACTACAATGTTGTTACAATGTTAAAAACAGTTTTCAGTACTTCCGGTCATTCCTTTAAATTTTGAGGTAGTTGCACTTGAGTTTTTCCCCAATGTTTTTTACTTCTACTAACCACTACATCTCGGATCCAAATATTATACTTTTACCTCCACTACATTTATTTGAAAACATTAGTTACTAGTTACTTTGCAGATTATTTTTTATATTTAAACATACATTGACCACTTAGACCTGAGGACTATTCTACAAATGCCTTCTAAATCCTGACAGTTTTCTGAAAAGTCCATGTTTCTATGGCACGATTCATACCAAATAAAAGTCTGTTCGGCTCTGTAGCCTACAATGTGACGTCATTTGAGGTTCGGGGGGGCGTGTACCGCCCTAAAGTCGGCTCTTCGGTGCTACTGAAAATTTCTGACGAGCCGAAATCATTTCGGCACTACAGCCCTGCAATTTCCAGTCTCTGCCTGAGCCAATTGATTGCCATGGCAACCCCACACCTGCCAATTGATTACTTTCGCAGTCGGTTTGCACTCTTCCACTCTTCAGGCACAGACAGACAGATCTCCATATACAGTATGGGCACAAAAGGGACACAGACGGATAGTTAAAACGGGTGCTATGACAAGTTGACAATGGTTGTTATTATTAGGTTCCCAAGTTGCATCGTTCTCAAGTAGGCCGATGGCCAACGGGCACGTACAGGTGTAGTCATTTCTAACACTTAAAAAAACTCTGTTTACTTGTGTTTTACATATTGTTTTTTCTTTTTTTTGGTTTGTTTATTTATTTTTAAAGGTAAATGATGCCTTCTGCCCTTGATGTCTGGAATGCTCCTTGGGAACGCCAGGGGTAGGGTCGAGGGTCTCCCCGCCAGGACAGTGACCTCAGAACGCCGGGGGTAGGGTCGAGACTCAAGGGTCTCCCCAGCCGGTCAACGATAGTGGGCGCGCTATGTTGTCTGGAATCCCCAAATGTACCGCTCAAGCTGGTACATTGAGGTACATTAGGCCCGTCACAAGTATTAATACATTATTTAAATTACAATAAAAATACATGAATAGTGAAAGTATCAGATCTACGAGATCAAAACGGTTTTGAGCTCCTAGATCTGCTACTTCCACTACTTTACAACATGGGAACGAGTGACGATTGGGGCTTACAATTATTACTATTATCCCAAAAGTATTGCGATTATCAGAAATACTTATTATGTAGTAATTGTGATGGTCCTAAGGGTGTGTGTGTGTGGGGGGGGGGGTGATGGTGTGTTTTTGTGTGTGTGTTGAATCTGTTTTTGATTGGCCCGACGTGTAATCTACGAGCATGTTGAAATTGGGGCCCGACGTTGACAACGTTAAATCTACGTACTGGGCGACGCTGGATCTACGTCAGCTATAGTGTAGTGCTCCCCGGGGTTTCAGGTTTCAGCTGGTCGTCGACGTCACATCGCTTCAAAGTACCACCTGTTGAATATCTTGTTTCCTTCCCAAGGTTGTGTTTCCTTCCCGCCAGGTTGGCCAAATGTTTTCCCTATCTTGTACTTTCCTTCCCGCCAGGTTGGCCAAATGTTGTCGTTTGTTTGATTAACCCCCTTTTGTAGTACTTTCCAGGTGGCAAACGTTGAATTTATGTCACTCTTCTAGTGACATAAATTAACATATCAATTAGTGCAGCTCCGTACCGTATTACCATACATAGCTATTAGGATTCTGTGGTGGTGTGGGTGTTAATGCACGCGTTCGTGCGTGTATGCGTGAGTGTGTGCGTGTGTTTCATTCAATGAAACAATTTCATTTCATTTTAATTTCAATTTAATTTCTTCCAGACAATCTACGAATTTAATTTAATTTCCCATCATTCAATGGACTGAACCTGAAATGACGTCACATTGTAGGCTCTACAGAGCTGAACCGACTTTTATTCGGCTGCCTGACAGCTGCATCTTCAACATCCTTCTTCCAATGTACCCATCATTGCTCCTCCACACATGACCAAACCAACTCAACCTTGCCCCTCTTATTTTGACCCTCTAATATACTAATTCCTAACCCTATCCATCAGCATTCCCAAAGAAAACCTTTAACGTTGCCACCTCCAGCTAGCCTGGGTTCCAGCCTGATTCTCTGCATTCCATGATTTGTTTTGTCACTTTGCGTCTCAGTCTGGCCAGCAAGCAGCAGATTCGTCACCTGTTACGTAGCCACATTGTTGCTGATACGTCATCAGCCAGTGCCACACTATCCATGCTTCTCACTATTGAAAAAAATCACACCCGTTAGAAGTGAGGGGCGCTCTTATCATTATACATCATCATACATCAACAACTGCATTTATGTGATTGCTTAGCCGATTTTCTCGTGTACATGACATAAATATTCCCTTCATTGTCAATGGCATTTAATGACATCATATTTGACGGACATATGACCTAATTTCTCCTTGGCAAATATAAGACGTGTGGGGACAAAAGCTGTATAAAAACATAGCGCGAAAAATAGCGTGAGACTCGAGAGTAAACCCTACGGTAAAAAAGTAAACACTAATTTGATCCACTGTCAGATTCAGTAGTACAGGGGTGAGTTTAGTGAATGATAATAGTAAGAGAAATCTATGAAAATCTGGGAACTAAATCGTTACCAAGAAATTTCTTCACCAATGTGTTTCTAAATGTGTCTAATAACATGTACTAAAAGTTTGAAATTCAACTCCTGTGGGAAATTGAGTTATTAACATAATATGTGACCATACCCATAACATCCTATATAAGGCCAAAAAGTCAAAATCTCATTAATTCTTTAAGTAGCATGTGACATATGAAACTAGGGGTTTTTCATGATTCTGAATCCATTCCAAGCATTAGTTTTGCACAAGAAACACTCCTTGGGCTAAATTAGGCCATATCCACTTGACGGCTATGGCCGTTTTCCTCCCAAGGAGTGTTTTTTGTGCAAAACTAATGCTTGGAATGGATTCAGAATCATGAAAACCCCCTAGTTTCATATGTCACATGCTACTGAAAGTAATTTGGACTTTTTTTCTTTATATAGGATGTTATGGGTATGGTCACATATGCTAATAACTCAATTTCCCCTGGGAGTTGAATTTCAAACTTTTAGTACATGTTATTAGACACCTTTAGAAACACATTGGTGAAGAAATTTATTGGTAACGATTTAGTTCCCAGATTGGTCAAATACCTGATAAAATGCCCTTACTATAAGGGGACATTGCAGGGAACGGTGCACATTGATACATTGATGGTCAAACTGGTGTTTCTTTCCCCAACCCACACCACAGACCAATCCAAAGGCACGGGTCGATTTCACCCTTTTACATGTCCCGCCTACCTTGGAGAGCGGACCCTTTTAAGACTGAGTAGTGACAATACAAATCCACGGAACGCAGAGATTCAGGCTGTCTATGGCTATGCTATGCTCCTGTCTTTTTGTCAATGACACATTCCACAAACCCTACAACATGGCTGGTCTCACAACCATGTTATAAACCATCCCTTTCACTCTCGCTGGTAGTCTTTATAGTCACAAATCACTCCTGACATTTTCATCTCCATCCATTCCATGCTGCCTGCACTCTCTTCACCTCTCCTGTACTCCCCTGGTGACCCCACGTATTCAGACTCATCCGTGTTCAACACCTCTACTCTTTGCATCTTCACCTCTGTCGTCTTTCTCCTGCTGACTGTTCATTACAATTCTCTCCTGCTCATACCTCCACCTTTGTGGCGGCGGTGGGCCAGTGGTGGGCCGGATTAACCATAGGCCGCTATGTGCAGCTGCACAGGGGCACATGGCAAGGAGGGCAGTGGGGCATCGTGGCATTTTTCTGCTTATGTGTAATGTAGATCTGGTTGCTGTGTTTTGCTGTTTAGCCGTTATAATTTGAGAAGAACCCTTGAAAGAATGATGTCAACACACCAGCCACACAGGCATGGCAGACAGCTGTCAAGAGAGAGGTGGTGTGTGGGGGGGTGTATTTTAGTAACAACAGTACTGCATTTTGTTTGTGGATTTTGAAATATAAATCCAATCATATTCTGTTTGCATTCATGTAATTTATTGTACTCTGTTTGATCCTGGTTACGGATAATTCATGTTACACATTAGGGCTATATTGATATGCTTATTGCCTCACCTGGTGCACTGACAGTGTTGTGTTCTTACGGCCGGCCTATTGTGTTCGTGGTCGGTCACGCCCGTGCTATGGGGGGCACTAAAATGATCTGCACAGGGGCACTCATGGGGGTTAATCCTGTTACCATCCAGCCACTTAACCGTAAAGTGGCTGGATGATAACCGCAAGGTTGCCAGTTCGAACCCGGGCTCCCCCAAAGTTGGTGTCGAAGTGTCCTTGAGCAAGACACTGAAACTCTAAATGCTCCTGATGTGCTGGTTGGTGCCTTGCATGGTTTCCGCCACCATCAGTGTATGAATTCGTGGGTGAATGTAATGCACAATGTAAAGCGCCTTGGATAAAGTCACTATATAAATGCACCACTTACCATTTACCTTTCCAGACTCTCTTCAACCTGTTCTCTCAATATCTATCACAATGTCATCCGAGAACATCGTAGTCCACAGAGACTCCTGCCTGATCTCGGCTGTCAACCTGTCCATCACCAATGCAAACAAGAAAGTGCTCGGAGCAGAACTTTGACTTGACGTAACGGCTGCACATCCACCTTGAACCCATTTTTCACTTCTAATGCAGCCTACCTCACCACTGTCACACTGCACTACTAAATATCCTGCACCACTCTTACAAAGTTACATGTCTTCTTTCTCTACATCCACAAAGACACGTGAACATGATCAAATTATAGGCATTTTAGTGCAGTGTTGCTCCTTTCACGTTTATTAGCCAAAACTGGGACTAGCCACGACCTGGGACTTCACACCAGTTTGTCCAGTGGTGCTGGAGATTAGTTGTACACACACACAAACACACACACACACACACACACACACACACACACACACACATGGACGGGGGTGAAAACATAATCTCCGCCTCCCGGCCATTCCAGACTGGCGGAGATAAACAACATGTCGACGTGGCGCGTGTTTGACATGAAGACTCACTGTTTGTTTTGAGTCGGGCTGGCTCACTGTTGCGGCTTCCTGCCTGGTTGATGGCCTTGACGAAGAAGATGTAGCGGGTACCACTCTGCAGGCCGTGCACTGTGTAGTGGTTCTGTTTGATGTTAGGCACGATCATCCAGCTGTCCGCCGAGTTGTACAAACCTGTGGGAGACACACACACACACACACACACACACACACACACACACACACACACACACACACACACACACACACACACACACACACACACACACACACACACACACACACACACACACACACACACACAGCAGGTTGAGTAAACAGGACGTGCTGGCACATAGCAAGGCAAACATTATGTTTGGATAAATTATTTGGGCGATGTTGTGGTTCACTCTAATCTTACCCTGGAAAGAGCAGAACCCATTCCTCCTCACCCCGCATATCAAAATCAGGACAGACAAATCATGATGAACACGAGAAGCAAAATGTTGTGAGGCTTCCTGTGCAAATAAAACGGTAGCCTACAGTATATGTAAGCTGGAGAGCCATCCCATTACCTTATCATCACATATGCCTGGGGCAGAATGGTGTGCTTGCTAAGCCAAGTATATACAGCTTTTAGAGCACAGCATTTACACAGTATCTCAAGGGAGTGTCTGAATCGAGGGCCTGGGGCCAAAAGTGCACGATATGCATCGACACTGTACAAATGCAGCCACTGTATGGAAACGTAGTATTAATGTAATGCTGTTTCATGGGAGCTTTTTACCAAAGTGACTGATACTACCGTGAGTAAAAAATAGAGAGAAGTGAACATGTAAGAAATTGATGTGTGCTGGTGTGTGTGATCTGTGCGTTGCAATTTTCTCTCTGTAATCACCTGGACGAATGATTTCTTTTTCTCCAGTAAGAATCATAGCCCTCGTCTAGGGATGCACAAATCTGGGAAGTGGATATGCGGCCAAATCTGGGAAGTGGGATATGCGGCCAATCTATTTGGCTTTTTTTCAATAATGCTCTGATGATTGGTAAACCCACACATATTGGCAAAATTGTGCTACATTAAATGCTAAAAAGGAATCCCTATAACCCTGGCATCAGGCCTGGCTCTACCCTTGTTTGAATGTCATAAATGTAAAAATAATTTGTCTGAAGGCTTTTATATTCGTGGAGAAGCAAGTATCTTGTTTAGCAATACCAGGTGTTATGGCTGGGGCTTGTGTGTGGCGGAACATATAATGGTGTTTCTGTCCACTCCTTTGGCTTTCCTCCCTGCAGAATTGTCATTGCGCGTGGAAAAACAAAAGTAAAAGAGAAAAGCTCTCTCAGGGCCATGGCTTGTCCCTTTTGGTAAGGACGTGTTGTGAATTATTGAGTGAGATGGCAATAGCATACATAAGTAATAGCATAGAGTCTGCTTATAAATATAAATACTTAACAGGACGCAAATAAGGCCTTTTAAAAGTAAGCCGTTTTAAAGTATGAATGAAGGGTGGGGGGATGGTGTACACATATCTACTGACCTCGATGAAGATTTAATCTTCCAGAGAGATGTGAAAGAGAGAGAGAGAGGACCTTTGCACCTTGTAGCTACAAGATCCATCTCATATGCAATGCATTTGTGAGCAGAAGTGAATCATCTGCGTTCTATTTCAGCCTGGTGCTACCATTAAGAAACCCTGTTGTTATTTTTCTTAAAACAAGAAAAAAAGAGAGAGAAAAAGAGTAGAAAATTGCCAGCGTGACAACTTTCTCTCAGTACTACAGAAATATAATCCTAGTGCCTTTAGTAACATCTTGCACAAGGTAAGGAGGTTGCTATGTTCCTTTTCAAAGAGAGTCACACAAAGGACTAAGTGAGAAAGCAGGTCCCTTTGCATTCCATTCTAAACGCTTTTGATCCCCACAATGCCTCCCTCTCTCTTTTTGATGGATCAAATTAGGCTGGTACACAGCAGTGTGCAGTCACTTCTTTATGGCTTAAAACAATAAAAGACGAGACTTTCTGACACTAGCCCTTGTGTTTTACCTTACAGCGCAACTTCAAAGTGGAGAGGATGAGAGAGAGAATTAGTGTGTTGGAGAGAAGAGACGACTCGGTGAGGAAAGACAGAGAGATGGAAGACCAAGGGAGAGAAAGAGACAGATTGGGAGAGAAGGGGATACAGATTGTGTTGAATCATCTAGGGGGGGGGGGGGTGTCTATCTGTACAGTAGACACTCACACAGTATTTGCCCATGTATTTACATATATTCTGTGGAAGAAGTTGTCAAAAGTATCATCATCTTAACCCTTGAACGACACTTGACGGAATTGACGGATTGAATCAATAAGTGCCTTATTAATGCCTTGATATGTTGTGGTCAGAGTTGCTGTCTGCACAGAATGCAACAGTGTCTTGCATTCAACAGATCAAGTGAATTATGCCACAAAATAGCAATTCTGGCAAGAGAGAGAAATACACATTTCTTTGCAGGTAGTAACACCCACAGTGTGATCTGTGATAATCATCTTCGTTCCTAACCACAGGCCAAGGCCTTCTGAATCGACATGAAAGACTGTAATGGATCAAATTCAACGCGGTAGTTCAGGCAGGAACAAAAGTCAAATCCATCCCACACTCATTCCAACAGATTGTTCTGTATCATCACGGGAGCAGAATGCAATGCACCGCCAAATGCAATGCACTCTTGATTAAAATGTCTGATTGAATAACAGTTGGGTTCAGCAGGCATACAGTAGACATAAATTGTGTTCGTATACCGGTATTCAGGAGATAACACCTGATAACAACTCTTCCCCACTCACCTCAGTCACCTGACACCCATCTCACCATAACAACTCCTCCCCACTCACCTGACATCCATCTCACCTGATTTCAATCTCAGTTTTAAATGACAGTTCAACCGAGTGACCGAGCAAGCTGTCATTCACAACATTCCTTACAGTACCTATCTCAATCATCTCACTTGACACTCTCATGAGGGGTTTAGCTCATTGACTGTTTCCGTTTAAAAGGACGACTCTTCTCCCTCCTGTTCCACTGTCTCAAACCAAAATGTTTCCCAGATTAAATTAGTAATTTGATGAATCTGACAAGTAAAACTTGGCATACTTTGTTTGGTATATCAATCTTTTGTTCCAACTTTTAGCATGACTGGCAACAGTAGATTTCTCAATTCAGCATTCATGTGGAGGAACAAAAACGAACCGGCGCCAACCGGAAACCACAACCGGAAACCACTTTCTAGAAGGATTTGCCTAGACTGGGTCTCCCTGGTCAGTTTGGAATAAAAAACAGTTATGCAAGGTTACACTTCTGGTCAGGTCACCCGCTATCTCCCAAGACACTGCCCAAGCAGCAGGCACCACCAGGGCTGGCCCTATCTACAGGAGCCCCCTGCCTTCCATCAGACAGGACCCAATCTGACTGGATTCAATCTGATTCTCCTACTGCGATGGGGCCTGCGCCAAATTCCGGGAGCTATTTCAGCCTTTAGCCATTTATTTGCCACGTTTGTTTTCTCCACAGGTGTAAAGTCAACTTACTATATTGGTCTGTAAAGAACTGTAACCCTTGGATCGATTTCAATCCTAAAATTAAATTCACATCATGTAAAAGTGACTACAGTGTAATGCCCCTAAGGGTCAACAAGGACACCATTACCAGCTAGCACTGTGTTATTGATGCAGCTATTGATGAAACTATTAAGAGTCTGGGTATTTGATGAATGGGTTTACGTAAACATAGTGATCAGCAATTTAGCACCACATACAGCCACAGCAAGGGAGTTAAGACAGTGAGAGAGTGAGAGAGACCGATCTATGTGAGATGGATGTACTGTATTTCTCTAGAGATCATTGTATCAGCCCTTTTAATTAAATGACTCCTCACTCTATCATCCGCATAGTTTATGGTCCATCCCTCCAGTCATCACCAGCGCAAAACAAATGCTGACAGATGATGACAAGTCTCTCTGTCTGCAGTTATGATACAGTAGGCTATGCATGAATAATGCCATCAGCGACATCGACAGAAGTCTTAACCATCTGTCACATCTAATCAGAGAGCATGCTGGGACATGCCTAAAATCAGTGTATTTCTGGCTGTAATCATGCAATCAACCTACCTACATAATTATAATTATACTAAGAATAGCTTGAATTTATAATTGTATTATAGCTCTTTATGCAATATCAACACAGTAAATCCAAGAGTTAATTTAACTCTGAAAGTGTAAAGAATGTGTCTTAAGGGGTGCTTATATTACACTGTAAAAGATGGACCTTTATGCATCCTTATGGGTACATCATTATTTTAAACTTTCAGCGTTAAAATAACACCCTGAATGTATCTATCTACACATAACACATAACTATACTGTACTTACACTGTACTTACACTAACACAATGACTACCACTGACGTAGATCTATGTCCTCTCAATTCCAATGCTTGAGTGCCATGGATGCAAAATTATCTCATCTGGTGGTGTTTTCAGTTATTATGCTAGAGGGCACTGTTTACGCCAATGTATGAATGATGATTTCGAATGACGTTGAGAGAAGAAAACAACCGGTAATTTCGTCATCCACCCGTCCACTACAATGTTATCAGATTTAGAAGAATACATTTATCTTGGATTTCTTTACCCAGATTGCATTTTTGGTGAACACCAGCTCTATTCAACTGCCAATAACTAAAGAACAGAAGATTGTGGTTACAAGAGACCCTCGTGACTCCCCCAGACAGCTTTTGTTTACATCGTTTCAACATTCTGTGGTTCCCATAGGTCGGCGAAATAAGGTAAAAACGCTGGCAGTGGCGGATTAATGAATGAATGAATACCTATCAGTGTCAACGGCCAGTTTGACACATGTACAGATGGTTTGATAGTATAACTGTTTGACTGATGCTACGTTCTTGGTTTGCTTTGGATCCTAGTTTCTTGAGGCACTACAGAGTACAGACTACACTGTCTGCATTATTAGCATTACTGTATACAGTGTGTATGTGATTACCAATTGCTTATTGTAAGTCGTCTGGATAAGAGCGTCTGCTAAATGCCTAAATTGTGACACAGGCAGTCAAACAATACAGTGCATTCACAGCATACAGTAAGCCATCACTTTGCTTACATTTCCCGAGAGCATCTGGTTTCAGTCACACCACATCCGCTACCTCATCTCCCCCCTCTGTGTGTGTGTGTGTGTGTGTGTGTGTGTGTGTGTGTGTGCGCACGCGCTCTATTTTCTGCCACTGTGCCTGGGTGATCCTGCAGATGCAGAGCCCTGCTCTCCCGGGAGGGTTAGGCTCAGGGCCCAGACCATGGAGAGACGATGGGCACACAAGTGGGAGCATTTAGCCAGTCTGGAGAGGCGGATGACAACGCAATGGTAGAAACTGAAGTAGCGTGGCAGCTTAAATGGCTTTCTCTCTCTCTCTGTTTTCCTCTCAGTTTCAGCAGCGGGTCTCTGAGGATATACTGTGGCTGAATGTCTGACTCGCTCAGTCGATCACGGCTGAAATATATCCTGCTGTTTCAAATGGCATGGATACTTCAGCGAGAGACGGTTGAGGATACTGAGGATGAAAGACTGAAAGAGGAATCAGGGGAAATCTCTCTCTCTTTCTCTCTCTCTCTCTCTCTCTGTATGAGCATTGATGTATCTTGTGCATGTGTACAGTACATGTGAATGTGCATAGCCTGTGTTTGTGACTTGTGTGTATGTGTGAATGTATGCATGTATGTGTGCATATATTATAGCATATATATTCTAATCTAATCATACATTTGAGTACCACTGTTCTCCTCCCCTCTGCCCTATAGTGACCATTATCTGTTTTTCATCCTCGTTCCTCTCTTCCCACAGTGCTCCCTCCATACCTTCATCCTCTGTACTTATTTACTTCCATTCCGGCTCCACTGTAGCCTACTTGGCACATTGACTTTATACCGAAATGTAATCCATGTGCCACAATAAAGACACATTCGTTTATCTTTAAATTGTGGCTCCAGCACCTCACTTTTTTCAGCGGATGAGCGGTGGTTCTTTTGACATTTTTACTAAATTGTTGGTCGACAAAAGGGACATCTTTTCAGATGTTTTTAAATCAAAATACATTGTTGGATGGAAAATATATTAATCTTAAGTCTTCAAGTCAGTCTTATATCTGTTTGAAAGGTTTTGAAGTTCCATCACACAGATGACAACAACATGTCACTAAAAGTGATTGCATCCCACGCTTGTGGTGACGCATTGTGTCTGTTGTGTTGGAATGTCACAGACAGACCTGTGAAAGAAAAGTGATGATGCACAGATGGATTGTCAGACAAAAGCAAAATGTGTCTATGACCCTGATCTAGGTGATGGCCTAGGTGGTACTTCATGTTTTACTCAGTCTGCACTGGCTGTGGGGGTAAAGAAAGCTATTTCAGAGTGATTACATCACCAGGAAGAACCATACCTGTGTGAATGTACAGTATATGGCATCCTATACATACGGTCTGTTAATTTGATAGATGGTAGGTTTGTTACATGCTTGCAAATCCAGTTATTATAATACCTCGACCATTTACCGTTATGTTGTTTGACAAATGTTCATGGCACTTACTCTGACCTTGCACTTTGTAAAAACATCTGCTTAAATGCCTAATTATAAATCGTAAGATTGATTAGTCATACTTGTAGAAAGCAACCATTGGCATTTCCATAGATAATCAGTTAGTGTCGACTGTCTAACTGCAACACCTCAGGCTAGTGTTCTGCCTGCGATGCATGTCTCTCCCTCTCTGCTCTCAGCTCCATCGTGAATAAAGCAGAAATGCTAAGAAAAACAATACAGAAAGCAACCATTATACAGCATCTCTTTGTGTGAGAGATGTGGAGATGTACAGAACCACAATGAGATCATGAGAAACCAGGTCACCATAGACAGACTGCTACCAGAAACCTAGACTTCCGTCACATGCAAGCTATATCCGTTCACCTCACACCAAAAACGGAAGTGTAAATGTATTATTATTATCTTCATCTTAAGCAAGACACATGTAGTATTTCCACAGACTGGACATATAATGTCTTGAGAGTGATGTGTTTTAAAGTAGAATGAAGACTCAAGAATCAAGAAAGACAGTTATTCTATCGACCTCTCCTTTCCTCACAGCTGAATCAAGAAAGACAGTTATTCTATCGACCTCTCCTTTCCTTACAGCTGAATTGCCACAAAACAACAGAAAAGGTGAAATCATTTCAAGTTCCCTTATGACATCTATTTTCCATTTTTATATGTAGCTGTCCTAAGCCTAATCAATCAATCAATATATATACCGGTATACACACACACACACACACACACACACACACACACACACACACACACACACACACACACACACACACACACACACTGTATATATATATGTATGCAAAAAATAGAACCAAGTGAAGCGATGATAATATAAGGACACATTCAAATATTTGAATGTGTTAATATTCTGGACATAGCTGGTTTCTGCCCGACAGCAGAGAGATATTATATATTATATTGTGTGTGTGAGCACGTCATGCTCAGTGTCCTGAGCATGACGTTAAACTGCTCCATTGTCACTACCACCGTTAATGTAGTGGGTGCAGATTTTAGATGCATTTGCAACCTCTGTGGACTGTGTTCTTCAACACGATCGCAAGCTCGCATACTACTACAAGGCACTGCTCACCGATGGAGTATACCGACAGCCGGTGCTGCTTGGTGGCCCTTCCCATGAGCAGCTACCGGAAGAGTGGCGTTGGACCTGGCCTTCTAGCGGTGTGTCCGTCCACTGTCGGAATGACAGTGGGTGGATTTTGGGCCCATGGGAACAGCCACGCTACGGAGAACGACATGACACCAGGTGGCAATGCAGGAGTGGACTGGGAAATTGTTTCCTCTGGTGGTCCAGCCTGGGACTGTGGGACATACCCGCGGACTGGTTGGGTTTCGAATAGAGAAATGGAATTTTGTGACCGATATGATAACCGATACGATAGAGGGTATACAACCACTGATAACCGATTTGCAACCGATATACCGTGTTTTTTTTAACTGGAATAAAAACAGGCCTTTTCTGTGAGGATTGTGCAAAGATTTTGCACCGATTATGCAAAGGTAGAGTCAAAGTGACAGTAGTAGAGACAGCCCTGCTTTCTTAAACCAATGACTTTATTCAAGGCTTATAATATTCTTTTACTTCTCACTCAGAGTAAATTAAAAAATACTGTAGCAGCTAAATAAGAGTGGCCTATACTGTAGCATATACACAGTTTACACACTAGTAGCCTATAGTATCCCAGTTTCAGTAAATGTAACAGACCCCATTTGATAAGATATGCAGACAATATAATACCAAGTACCCCCAGTTTGACATGCATTAGGCCACAGACCCCCATTTGATACCACTTTGCTCTCAGTGTTAATTTAACTCTGAAAATCAGGGTCCATTTGGCTCCATTTGTATGCCCTTGGAGAGTTATTTTCAGACCTTTTCTGATTTTCTGACTTTGGTCTGGCCTATTAACATCTTTATAGGCCTGGTTGCTTGTTTCTCTCCCACAAAATGTGGCAACCCTGGTCAAAGCAGTTTGTTGTGGTTAGGAGGAGCATGGATGCTTCGCTTTAGCTTAGTTAGCACAACAGCTAGCAGAGGCTGCTAGAGTCATGAATAATAGTATTTAGCGCACTTTTCTGTCCCAGAACGTATGGATATGTGTGGCTGGCTGCTCCTTCTTTTCTAGTAAGTAAAACAAACAAAAGTACTTTTAACGTGTTGTGGCTGTTTTCAGCACGGCGCGATCGAATCACTACTCCGTCTCCTCTCTCTCTTCTACACACACACGCACACACACACACGCACACACACACTAGACACTCTCTGCTGGAGAAAATCTATCATTACACTAGGTTTTAAACCAGAAGCTGCATGTATTTTCTTTTTATATCGGTGGCCCATATCGGAGACATTTTCACCGATACGATCCGATATGTCCTTATGGTCATATGGGGCCTCTAGTTTCGAACGTAGGATGCCTACACTAATTGTGCCCATGGAATGCTGGGTGACATCATGACATGCTTGTTGTATGTGACTTGATTTTGTTGATGTAACTTTGCTGCACCTGAACTATTTATGTCATTGTATGGAATTTCCTCTGTGTGGACATAAATAAATTGAAAAAAGTGTGTGTGTGTGTGTATGTGTGTGTGTGTGTGCGCTCACTCACTGATGAAATTGGTCTGGCCAGTGTAGATGGTATACTGCAGCTCGTAGGAGGTGACGCTGAACTCGTCCTCCGACGTCCAGTGGACAGTGATGGTGTCGTGCGAGGCCGTACACAGCTCGTCTCTTATGGATGGCGGGGTAGGAGCTAAATGTTCAGAGAGGAGAGGAGATGGAGACTCTTGAGTGTACAGAACATTTTAGATACCCCCAGAAATGTTTAAAAATCTTCTAAATTCAAATCAATTAAAATACTTTACGATATTCAAGATCGTCAACACATAAATCAATAATACATTCATACAATTAATATACTGTAGCAAAAACAACATGGGTACTGTAAATAGAACCTGCCACAACTGTGTATATAATATTAGGTCCAGCTGGTATTCAGCTCTTTATGGCGGTCTTGAATGGAGCTAATGGACTCGAGGCTTGCAGATAACCCATGCAACTGCTGCAAAGTACCATGAATCTGCATGGTACAAAGTTTGTGGAGCCTACTCTGGTGGAACCAATGTGTACGTCACCAACCTTAGAAAAGTACTGTAATTGTAAAAGTGACTTGATATAAAGAAAAACACTTCCTTGAGTTTCAGTGTGGATGGTTTTGTGGATACATTTGCGCATTTATCCAAGGCGCTTTACATAGATAGTGCATTACATTCACCCATTCACACACACATTCATACACCGATGGCGACAGAAACAATGCAAGGCACCAACCAGCACACCAGGAGCAATTAGGGTTTCAGTGTCTTGCTCAAGGACACTTTGACACTAACTCTGGGGGAGCCCGGGTTCGAACTGGAAACCTTGCGGTTGCCATCCGGCCACTCTACCCCTGATCCACCGCTGCCCGGGTGGGTGTTTTCATGTGTTCAATATATATCCGGTCTGTCTGTAAAAGTGGTCCGGCCGCTATAAACGATGGGCACAATTTATTCATGGATTAAATAACCCCGGGCCCTTAAGGTGTTAACTGTTCTGTAACTCTGAGAGAGCACAAATGGAACAAAGTGATTTGGTTCCATTCATACACTCTCAGAGTAATGGTGGTCCTTAAAACATACTCGTGTAGCTCATTCATTACCTGTAAGGTAATCTAGGCCTTCCAGGATCTTCTTCTCCCGGGAAAAGTCCAGGGCAAAGTTATCAAACGCCTCGTTGAGGTTAACATCAGGAATCAGCACCTGGGAGGAGGCCGTCGCCATGGCAACCCTGGAATTGAAAGTTGAGAGAGAGAGAGACGGGCAAGGAGAGGTCAGTGGAAGGACGGAGAAGTGAGAGGGGAGAGAAGAGATGAGAAGAAGGGGAGTGGGGGGAGGGGGTAAGTGAGAAGGTTAGAGGAGGTGATGAAAGGAAAAGGCTGTAGGAGAGAGGGGAGGACAAGGAGAGGTGAAGGGTGGGGCATAAAGAAAGGATGTGAAAAGGATAAAGAGGGAGACTAGCTGGCAGGGAAGACAGGGGAGAGAGGTGGGATACAGTATGGTCAACATGGTGTGTGTGTGTGTGTGTCACTGTGCGAGTATTTGTGCGCATGTACTGTAACCACCACCATGGTAACCAACCACCCTCTTATTTAACCAAGCCAAACCTCCCCTTCTCCCCAAGCTCAGGAATCTGGCCAAATAAACATACAAACAAACAAACACACGTCTCCAAAGTCCAAACACACATGGTGTTTCTCTGGGACGGCTGTGTAGAAACTCATACTTTGTACAACAAAGAGCAGTCTGTATGGCAGGAGCCGTCCAAAACCACAGCCTTGGCTTGGCCGGAGAGCAACGCTGGAACAGAACAGAGCGAGCTCGCGTCCTTCAGGAGGACTTTTGTTTCTCAGTGAGGCGAGACTAGTCCATCATCAATAAATAGCTTGGGCCGGCTCACAGTGGAAAAGAGCATTGAGCGGGCCAAAGCGTAAGAAAACAAAATGCTACGGTAAGCTACAGAATCTGCCCACAGACAGTATTTCCAGCTTCTTAGGCTGAAACTCTCTTCTTAGTAGAGATTTGGACAGTGAAATGGGGTAACAAAGCTGGAAGGAGGAGGAAGGAGAGGGAAGATTAATTTCCCTTTAAGCTCGCAGGGAAAAAATAACTCTGTCTTAATTTATCAATTTATAAGTGTACAAACAGCCAGGACCCAGTTTAACAGTTTGACTGTTTTTTACGATTAACCCGCATTTTAATCAACCCCCCTTCACTGCCGAGATTGTTGTATTACCTTTAGAGCATACGCTGAATTATTTGGGCTTTTAATCCGCGAAAATCCATCAAAAAAAGCTCCCGTGGTTTGTTATGATCTGTGTGTAGCATCCACCATCTTGGTGCACCCGGAAGACGCACACAAGATTGGTTTCAATGAGGCGTTGCAACCAATGCATTTCCATTGGCCTCAATTTCCCAGAAGCCCTAGCAGCCCACAGCATGTGACGATTTCCGGTTTCGTCATCACAGCGAAGCCATCCAGTCTCATACTCCGCGACGAAGACGGATTTTCTTTTGATTCATTACATTACGGCGGATTAAACACATAAAACAAAAGGCGGGTATGTCCGATACGGCAGCGACATTAACCTGGAGTAATCCATTCGCGGCACGGAAACTGTTAAAGAATCACACAAGCGGTTACAGTGTAGAATTGTTTTAATAAGTGACGAGGATAGCCAATGTCACCCACTGTCCCACTGTGCTGCCTTGTAGTACATAAACTGATTGCACAATTAGCTGCTAATGGGACCAGAGAGATTGCTGCTGAATGAGATTGCAGCTGAATCTAAACAAAGGTTATGTGCCTTAATAGAACAGAGAATTCAAGGCTGTGTAGAGGGGATGGAATGAGAAGAAAAGGAAATGTTTTCATCTGTATTTCTGAGATGTGTGCATTTGTATGAATTTGCAGATATACAGTTTGCGTGTGTGTACATCATCACGGACCTCTCTGCCACATTGCGGGCAGTTTGGAGGAAACGGGCGTGGTCGTTCTCCTTCAGGCTGTGTTCGGCCTGTGTGATGAGGGCACTGGAGCGCTCCAGACACTGGCGGCAGTTGGCAATCTGCTGGGCGAGCTTACGCAGTTTCATTACCTGAGATAAAACAAAATACACAAAGACACACCTTACTATACTTGTGGGGTGAACTTTGATTTCAAGTACTTTAATGTTCTCACCAGAGCAGCTAACCTTTAGATGTCACCTTCATTATCTGCTAAAAATGTAAGGATTACATTAGGCTCTGTGCATAACTGTAGTCACACATGACACCTTCATGTGTTCAGTGGGAATAGCAATGACACTTTCTGGAATCCCGGGACTGCAGTTATGCATAGAGCCAATTGTTCACCACCAGGGCTTATAAAACCTCCATTCCATCCACTACTAGTGAATATGTGATGAGCCCTTTGGATCACAGTGCCATACAAATGTATGTAAACGCACAAAATGAGAATGAATGGGTCTGCACTCTGCACTCACTTTGTTAATAATTTGAACGCTACCATGTCACCAATGCTGTCATGTGGTCAGTTTTGCCAAGTCAGCCTAAATTGATGATACCTCCACGTCCTTCATGGAAAAGGTTATTTTTCCATGAAGTACAGGAAGTTTGGTTCAGCACTACTTAGTGGATTGTACTCACTCGCTTGGTCATCAAGTGTTTTCCTGTCCAACTCAATTTCTTTTTCTTTTTTAGTGTAGTGTAGTTAGGCACTGACTGACTGACTGAATAGGATAGAGAAATAACTCTGGACCTGCGACATAATTTTGCATGAACTGTTACAGCCTGACAGCGATGCTATGCACCATTAACCTAAACCTGAACATCGCCGAAATATACTTAAGTATTTTTCCATTTCATTCAGCCGAGAGCAGAGATCCTTGAGATTGAGAAATGCTATCTCATTCTGCTCTGCCCACGTATTGGTATAACTGTCAATAAACTTTAATTACATTGAATTGAATAGAGGGCGATAATAAGGGAATGCGGTCATGCTGGTTAAGAATGTCATCGCTCATCTGTCGAACGGTGACCTTGTGAAAATGATGCACAACAGAGGGTGGAGACATATTCCTATTGTTCTCTGCTATCATGAGATAACAATGATAAAGAAAGGAATGTGTGTGCGGCTCTGACTGTGTCTGTGTGTATGTGCATGCATGCGTGTGGGTGTACATGTGTGTGTGCTTGGGTTGAGAGACAGACATAGAGGAAGCAACAGATAGATGCTCCACCCAGTCTGACACATGATCTCATTATCCCTCTGAATTTAATTTGCCTCAGCATGCACTTCTGTCCCACGTTCATGTTAAGGCCTGATTTATACTTGGTTGTGTGTCGTGGGTTCGGGTCCCGGTGTCGGCGACCTTTGCTGGGTGTCATTCCCAGTCTCTCTCTCCCTGTTTCCTGTCTATCTTCACTGTGCACTACCAATAAAGGCAGAAAAGCCTCAAAAAATAAAAAAAGTTATTTTGGGTTTAAGTGGTTACAAATATCGTAGCACATGCCTCACAATAAGTAGGACTGACTGGTTATTTCCTACAACTGGAGTTTCCAATCCTGAATTGCAACTTCCGCAGACGTACGCTTCTTAGCTGATGCCAATGGTTTACCAGATTATGCAAATGCAGATTAGGGCGAGCATTATAATGTATTTGGGATATCTGCCTGTCTCGCACGTGCACGCGCGTGCGCACACGCACACACACAGTCTGATCATCATTACATTAGTTTTACAATTACAGAATATTCTGATCATGCCTTTTGATTATACAGCAGTTAGTGTAATTATAGAATATTCCGACCATGCCTTTTGATTATAGTTAGTTTAATTATAGAATATTCTGACAGAGCACGGAAATTCTGTTCCAAGGTAATCTATTTATCTCTATTACCACTCACATCCTGAATACACAAATGAAATTAGCTTTGTGAATTATTTTGTTCCTGGAAAAGAGCACATAAGTGCACATAAAAAACTAAGACGGGAGGTGACAGCAGGAACGACATGTTGTATAGTACA
Organism: Protomyctophum parallelum; assembly: GCF_964188405.1. NCBI lineage: Eukaryota > Metazoa > Chordata > Actinopteri > Myctophiformes > Myctophidae > Protomyctophum > Protomyctophum parallelum. Next base: position 34,058,517 of record NC_139711.1, on the reverse strand, counting down.
GACTGTACTGTACAGTAGTCCCCTTTCGTTGACAAAGGTGGAATGAAAGTAATTCTTTAAATGTCAGAGTTGCAGCGTGTTCTCATTATCCGAGAAACCACTTTGGTTCTCTGGCTACATAATAATGAAAAGAGAAGACATATTTACAATCTCAGAGCTTTTATAAAATTACCAGCGGCAATTTTTCAACCCCTTATTTTTCCAAATGAGAATAAACACAAACGCTCGTTGGCAATGGTTTTTAAAGCACAGCAAGCATCAAAGTACCGGTATAGAAGGCTACAATACCCATTCTCCCTGTACTTATAGAAGCCCCGTTGAGCGGGTGAGGTTTCATTAGAATTGTTTGTTGCTATTTCAGCCATAATCTGTTGTCAGTGTAAAGGACATTTAGTCACGTTGACAAGAGAAACACAGACAGAGAGTGAGAAAGAAGCATGGAGAGTGAGAGGGGGATTTAATGGACAGTGCAGTATAGATTACGCCACGGCAACATCTGCCCTGAACAGCATTGTGCAACCAACCTCATCCCCCTTTTACCCAAAACGGGGGACAACATGGCAACGCCAGTCTGTTTGCTCTTGATCGTGTGTGTGTGTGTGTGTGTGTGTGTGTGTGTGTGTGTGTGCGCGCATGCACGAGAGAGAGAGAGATCTTATACATTTATTTTAGCTACGTGTTCATATGACAAAGTAAAAATGTGGATTTCGAATTCAAGAATTTGATCTAAGTATTCGCTCATGTAGACTATAATTCAAGACTGTTCTAATCTCCAGTGTGATGACTCAGCTATGCACCCAAAATGTGACTTTCTTTCTGGTGAATGTACTGTATATGCGGTTTTCTGTTGCCCATTCTTATCTCAATTCAATTTGTATGAATTGAGATTGTACACCTTCACATTGGCCAATTCATAGAAAACTACAGAAATAAACCATCAAACTATCATCGATTTTTGAAGATAAAGGGATTTTGTTTTGCTCTTTGAAGAGTGTGATAAAAGAAGAAGTGAAGAAAAAACTGTAGTGTGAGAGGGAGGGAGAGAGAAAGTGAGGATGAAGTGACACGTGCAAGCACGCATGCACGCACACATACACACACGTCTCACACACACACACACACACACACACACACACACACACACCAGGGCAAGGGAATAATTTGTTTGTTTGTGCAGGGAGAGATTAAGCATGACTGAGTCTCCTTAGAGAGAGACAAAGCTCGTTAAGAGGAGGAGAGACACACGGCCCAGACTGCTTCATGTGTGTGTGTGTGTGTGTGTGTGTGTGTGTGTGTGTGTGTGTGTGTGTGTGTGTGTGTGAGTGGGAAGCCTCCTGCATGGCTCTCCTCGCCACTGTCAATTCAAATCTCCCTAATCCTATTGGTTTATCCTACGGTTTAGTGCCGTCCGCCTTTTCTATGCTTTACCCTTTTCCTTTTATTCTGTCTTTCCATCCTGACATATTCTTCACCTTTTTTCCCCCTTCCTTTATCATGTTCATTCATCTTTCCTTTCCTTTCAGTTTATAGTCTTCAGTAGCTCCAGTAGCTTTTTTTGCCTTATCCATTCTACTATTCCTCCCCACTCCCCCCCCCTTATAATAATTCAGTCTCCTTTAGTTGTTGTTGGGGTATTTGTCACTGTACATACAAGAAACTCATCCTCTACTTTTACAGAGTTTAACAATGAGGAGTGAGCATGTGTCTTGCTCAGAGACACATAGACTTGGCAGACTGAGGCCTACCAGCGTTCTATTCCACCTCCTCTCCTGTATAAATTATTTTATCTTACCTCAAATTATTATGTCCGGTAGCTCAGTCGATAGAGACATTTTCTTTTAGCAATTTTCTTTTTCAATCTTTTAGGCTGCTGTTTTTTTCCACTAATGTCCAACATTTTGATGTATGTGTTGTGTTTTCCACACAACACATAGGCTGTCTGTGTATGCGTAGGGAAAGTCATGCGCATTAACACATCATTACCGGTGTAGTAGATAAGGGGTATAAAACCACAATCCAGCTATACCACATACAGCATTGGAAGATATCTAATGAACATTGTCCCATGCTGACGTCATGCACATGCATGAAGTTGAAGGAGACGGACCGAATTAGCCCTGCAGAAGGGTCTGCTGACCTTTTGACCCTCAAGAATGGTCTCAATTCCTGCACCAGTGGCATACTTGTGTGCACATACGTACGTATACTGGAACCATCCAATTCCAATTACTGGCCTCCATGTTCTTATGTACAAGGAAGTAATAGGAATCTATTGACTTGTTTCCCTACAGACTCAGAGACTCAGTCCCATGGGACACCCTTGTAGCATAAAGACTTGATTCCATTTCGGCTGGATAAAGTGTCATCGCCACAAATCACACCCTGACTTTGGATATGTCAAAGGTGGAATGTTCCACTCAGTCACAAAAGCATTCATTCACAATTCCTGGACCCTCAATTGAAAATATGACATTCACTGTACAATAAATGTAGATTCATTACATTTATACATGTAAATACAGATTGTGTGTTATGTGAAATCTAAAGCCATGGAAAGTGCATGCGTACACCCTTTCCCAAAATGAACTTCAAAGAAATACCAGCCTCACGAAAACATGTTGACGAAGTCTGGAAATGTCACGAGACATCTCAATGTCTCCATCTTGCAAAGAGAGTGACATACAGAGTAACTGAGCCCAACGAAGAGAACTATATATTTGGGGAGGCAGACAGAAAAACTAGGATTAGTGGAGTCCATGAAGACCGGACCAGAGGGAGAGACCAAAGAAGCCAGAAGGATGAGATGGGGGTCTTGGCCACATCGCTACACAGACCAGCTCCCGACGCTCTGACCTGAGCATCCCAGCAACATCGACCAGCTCAGGGGTTATAGCGAGACCAGCAATCGAACCCCTGCCGCTTGCGACGCAACCTCTCTCCCTCAGCAGAGAGACGAACCCCAGTCTGCCTCTCTCAAAGCTCAACAGACCAGCTCAGGAAAGTGATATATCATGTTTCTAAGTTCATGGCAAAAGAACATTACCTATCATATAGATATTTCATTATCATTTGATTTGTTTCTTCAATTCTATTTTGAACCTGTATTAACCCTTGTTTAAGAATTAGTTTGATTATTGTTCTACTAAGTTTGTCTATTAGCTTAGGTATGGAAATAAATTGATTCATTTTTTAAAAACAAGTCTATTATTTGCTCAAGAGTTGAACTGGTTTTTGACACATGCAAAGTAAGAAAGGCTATGTAATGGAAAAGACCTCTTACCTTCAGATTCCATAGATTTATTAAGATAAAATAATAATTGATTATTTTATAATCTTTTAATTGTTTATTAGTGGTTTAACTTAAAGGCTAAATACAAATCAATCTGGTGCTTATTCCAAAAGCTCATTTCACTGGTGCCCCTTCTTAAATTCAGATTGATTTTGAGTCTTAATTTTTGAACTTATAATTCATATTTTTATAATTATGAATTACACTAATATAAAGTCTAACGGATTAAATATAAACCCATACATACTACACCGGTAAGTCATTAACACACACAGGTACACAAAAAATGCTCCTACTGTACTTATCTCAGGATATTGCTTCATCAGTTTGTCTTTAACTTTAAGCATCTGTGAAGTAATGTTTCTGTTTGTGTAAACACACAGGCAACCTCAGAGTACGTTTTAACACCCCCATCGCCCGTCTAATTATAAAAAAAGATCCTGTGTTCTGCGGTCCAGTCGCTAGTCACGATAGATTTATTCTTACTTCCCGTTGTATCGTCCGGCGATAGCCAATCAAATTCATGTGTTGCTTTGTTTACCCTCCACGTGGAACGGTGATACGTTTACATTACAGTAATTACAGCAGGAACGCTCACTAGGAGATTTTTATCGCCCAGAGTCGCCTTTGTTCGCCTGCTGTTAAAACGTAGGGTCAGAGCCAGAGTTTTGGGTTCGATGCCGATCGTGATTTCGGAGAGTCCTAGATCACAGATTACATATGCTTTGTCCGATGTTATTTTGGTAAAATATATATATATATATATATAAATATTTTGAATGTCAATTTGATAAACAAATGAATAATAAACATCACTATGTAAACATAAGGTTTAATCCAGGTTGAAAGCAGTTAAAATCAAATTGGCTGCATATTTGCCAATTGATACCGATGTCATCATGAAGTCAACTCATTGCCAATATATGAGCCAAGCGAGCCAGGCTCTATTGAAAACATTTGGACTCAAGGCAACAATAAACTTTTTCATGGCCAACTCGAAGATCTATTATTCATGTGTTTGGTATCAGGAAAAGAAAGGAGGGCTGGGTTGCATAACATGAACAGCAGCTTCAAACTGAAATCTGAAGTCCTGCAACACAAGGCGGAAAAACAACCCGAGCTGGAATCAACCCGCCGACGTTGTGCTGATGCGTGATTGATGCACTGCACAAAATGCTCGACCACTTCTGAGGAATTCTAGCAGTGCTGCACAAAATGCTCGACCACTTCTGAGGAATTCTAGCAGTGCGTGTGATGTACGAGGCAAGCGTACCTTGGATTCCTTGATCTTGACAGCAATAACCTGCTTCCTCTGACGGATGATTTCCACCAGCTCATCACACTCCTCCACCAGCTTAGTCTCATGCATGGCTGTGTTCACCTAGAGGACAGACAAGAGAGACGGTTACGCCCGCTATACAACGACACAAACCTCCAGTGTCCTGATTCAGTGCATGATTATATGTCCAAGTCCAGGTCAATCATATTTTGTTACAGAGGAATCGGATGTAAGTCTTTCCTTTTCACTCTCTGGTGAAAAGTTCCACTTGACACATTCAGCATAGCAACAAATGCAAACAAAACATATTCTGCCAATATACTGTCTCTAGAAAACAGCCTAGTATATTTCATTTGCGTTAACAATATCACTCATCTCTCAATAGTGCTAGAGAACGGCCATCAAAGGTAATATAACATTTTGCTTTAGTTGTAGCAGTATAGTACTGGAACATGATTTTATGTACATTGTCAGAAGCTGTTTAGTTTGTGTTCTGTTCTGTTCTGTTCTAAAACTGTTCCAAAAAGTTTAGCCTGTCACACCATGCTACAGTATGTTGCTCTCACAGATCAAATGTTTAGCCTGTCACACCATGCTACAGTATGCTGCTCTCACAGATCACAGAACACACAGATAATAATGATAATAAATGATAATAATATGATCTTCATTTGTGTCTTCTGAATGAATCAAGGCTTTACTGTGTACTATAAATCCAAATAATGTATTATATTATAATACATTATTTGTATTTATAGTGCACAGTAAAGTCTTGATTCATTCATTTTTTTCCCAGGGACTTTTTACGGCAAACCTTTTCAAATCAATTAATGCTTTAAAGTGCTTTCAAATGCAATGATAACGTAACTTCAAAAACTCACACAATGATAATGAAAGCCAAACAATTCAGGCTTCTTTGAATTATCCAACAAACTTAATCTAGAGAGCCCAGACAGGTGTGAGCAAGTTTATGAATACACTGAATGTGTAACCACTTTGATCACTCTGGAGCATGTGATCCCTCCTAACGGGATTCACACAGCAGACGAGCCATATTGGTGGTGTAATTGTGGAAATATTGATTTATTTATTCATGTAATCTTTCTCTCTATAGCCTCGAGGGCATGCAGACTATTGGGAGTAAAGATATTTCACAGACTGCAGAATACGGACTCAAAACTGTGGGAAAATGGTTCCATGCGGTGAAAACCTTTTTCATTGTGGTCATAATTTCACCACCAAATGTAGGATAATCATCCACCGTATACTGCACACACAGAGGAGATAGAAACCCCATATCATTGCTCTGAATGTGGCATCATTTTACTTCTCCAGGAATTGCAATAATAGAAACACATTGCTCAGTGATTTTGGTATTCTATCCCAAACAGACATTGCAAACAGGAAAGAAAACTTTGCCAACATTGTCTCACAATTTTCACAAATGTATAATCCCTCCTCATTGAAGGTTTTGAAGTATTGTAGACCACTGGTTCTCAAACACTGGGTCGGGATTCGGGACCTATTTATGGGTTGTGACAATTTTTTATGGGGCCCTTTAGTTTTTGTTTCCTAAATTTTGTTTTTATTATTTAAATACATTTTCCAATATATATAATTCAATGATTTTTTTTTCATATTATATTTCATATATTTCATGAAGAAATAAAAGACAAATCAAAGAAATTCCAGAAAACAATTGTTTAAGGAGTAGTGAAAATAGTTGATCTGCAAGTTCACAATGTAGCGCGAAGTGCCGCACTGTGATCTTGTAGATCTGCTATTTTCAAAAGTTTGGGTCCCCAGCAAATATTAAGAAGCAATACCTGTTATGATATGATCTGATTGCCTATGCTGTGTACTTGTACTTGTACGTGAATGCACAATGTACTTGGATATGTATTGTGTATTGCCTGTAAGCAGACTTTCTAGTTAGCTGCTGGAGATATCTCAGAGAGCAAGGTCAACTTGCTGCAGCTAGCCGATTGTTATGTCTCAGTGATTGTTAGTCACGTCATTAGGACATTAGGATCCAACAGCTATATATGTCCTGTGTGTATAATAAATCTTGTGAACCCTTGGCGAGATACTGTCTAAGTGACCCGTTATTTTGTTCTCCTGGGCCCGTCCGTCCGCCCGCCGCCGGACCACGGTATACTTCAACCGGATTGTCACACACCACCCTGCCGGCACACACACATATGGTCTGTCAAACCAGATGAGGGTCCAGTACTCCAGAGTATTACAACAATACCTGTACATGTTCCTATTGAAATAGTACAGTAGATACTTACAGCTGCATGCATTTTCAATGTTAATCCAATAGAAAACGCCAGAGAAACTATAGATGGCTGACCCAAGACCGAGGCAATGCCAGTATAACTGACTGGAGAGAAGGCTTTAATTGCTGACTGTCAACAAGAATTCTCTCTTTAAGTGTTGTGGTGTGTGGTGTTTAATTACACCAAAGAATACAGGAGGGAAACTATACCTTGTCAGTCTCCTGGGAAACTTCTGTAAGAAGAGGTTAATGTAAGTCATGGCCTTTATTGAATGTTGCACTTGACTAAACTGCAAACTGATTTGACGTGTTTGTATATTTTCTGTCAATATGTCTAATACTAATGAGATATAAATCAAGAACACATTTCCAATTATTTATAGCTCCTCTATACACATGAGGCCCTTCCAGGTAATTTAATAAGATGTGTGGGCCTTTTCTTGCGTATGCAGAGCCACTATTATCTTCCCAGTTATCCATGAATAAGATGGATGGATTTAAAAAAGAATATATAACACATATATATATATATATATATATATATATATATATAGCTGCAAGTAGCGATAAGGCGGGACCAAGCAGGAAGGCAATACGCAATAAGAACAATATGCACAATAAGCCATAGAAACATGGAAGACTAAACTTGAGAAAAAGAAGACCATGTGACAGGGTTGCTTTTAATCACAGGATGGGGGGCCGGTTTCTTGAAGACTCATAGGCTGAGTTGTCAGTACCCGGATTTGAACCCATGACCTTGTGGTCCAAAGGCAAGAGTTCAGTCATTACTGAGCTATCTGAACACAATCACTTGTTTCATTGTAAACAGCAAAGTCATCCAGTGTTTTTGATAACAATTATGTGTGTCCTGGTTTTTGGGATCATTGTCCATTACTACAGTGTGTTCGATGTTCATGTGTTCACATACAAACTTCTCTTCAACTGGGATTTAAGATTGGCTCATAAAAACTTCATTTTTTCACTTACATTTTTTTTACTCCGATTATTTTGTCCGTATAGGACCAACGTTCACGTGTAGAAGCTTTCGTGCATTTTGATCCTCGGAGCAGGGCTCCAGACTAACTTTTTTCACCATCGTCCCGGAACCGTCCCAAAATACAATTTGAACTGTCCCGAAGGAAAAAAAAGTACAAAAAAGCACCACTCAAATTGTGAAATGAATAACTGTATTCCTATTGTAATAGAAATACAATTAAGCCAAACAAATAATGTATGTATTGAATACATGCAGTACATTATTTGTTTGGCTTCATGTTTCTTCTGTAGATACACTGATTTAGTCAAAATGCTCCCAGATGAAAAATAGGGCTTGGTTAAAAATGTTAATCGAATTAATCAGAGGCTTTGTAATTAATTAATCTAAATTAATCATATTTTAATCGCATATCAATATTCGACCTGAGAACAGTGATATTTATTTTCAAATGGATTTTGTTATTTTGGTGTAGCCTACCAGTGAATCAATGAATAGTGGCTACAGTAGCTTATAAAACTTTGGTGTAGGCTACTTGATCAAGACCAACAGATAACGTGCAGCAATGCAGGTATATGAATACTCAAATGTCTATTACATGGTTGGCATGAGAAAACAAATAAAAACAACTTTATTAGGGGGAATACTAAGACGAAGGATCAATAAATAATAATAATAATAAATACAATCAATAAAAACTGTGGAATGAGAGCGTTTTGGGGTGTGCATTCCACAGTGTTGGGGCAGCAATTCCAGAACAATCTGAGCATTAGAAAACATCTGTTGCTTCAGAGGATATATACCAACATATTATTTAATGTCGATGCCAGCTAGCAAGCCTAGCATGGAAGCTAACGTTAAACGTTGGTGTAGTACTGTAGCCCCAATGCCCCATGTCCATATGGAACCTTTCTGTGGCACACAACCATGGTTTTATGCACGCTTCCAACCGATAGTTTTTCAATCTAAATGTCCCATCCACGGGGCAAAAGCAATATAATTCCTATGATTCCGTTGGGTGAATGTAGTGTGTGCGTTGTTGTTGCTGTTGTCAACTGTCTGACTCTGACGGCACGGCAAATTCTCATGCTGCTCATCGCTGCACACGAAATGCGCATTTTCAGTGTAAAAACTCCTCTCGTCCCGAAACCGTCCCGAATGAGATACATTTACGTCCCAAATAGATATTTTACAGTCCCCGGGACGTCGGGACGCCGTTAATCTCGAGCCCTGCCTGGGAGGAGATAGATTTTAACAGTTTTTCATATAATTCAAAATGGCGGGTGTTCTAAAGGTCAGAGGTCAAAAGTCAGTTGTTCGGCATAAGGAGACGCATATGTGTATCAAAATGTCATTGCCGACGGTCAAACGGTTCATGAGCTATGCGTGTTCAAAGTTTGCATTTTCAATTGAGCGTTATAGCGCCACCATTCGGTCAATCGTATATTGACTTCGGGACTGCTTGGTCCCTTAATAATAATTCCGCCAGAATAGCAGAGGCCTTTCACACCCGGTCTGTTGTGAGTCTATCTGTCTGACATGTGTGACACTTTGCACACACACTCCCAGGAGGCCAATGGGGAAGAACTTTTCAAAACATGTAACGGGTCCTTTGGCCTCTTAACTATTGAACCGTAGGTCATACATTACAATTGTTTCCTCCCTGGATTCTTTGGCTGATTCAAATAGGCCCACCCATTTGTGCTTGACAAGATTTACTGCCATTAGTTTGTGAGAGGGGCCTGTTGAGCATAATAATGCCACAAATCATGAATGAATCTGCGCCAAATCTGAATCACACATTTAGAGGCCTCGGTCTAAAGCCAACAGCATTTACACAAACACCCTTAGCTTTTTTCCACCAAATTAGTAACAAATGCACTATACATATTTCATGTGACAATGACCGTCAAACAGGGTTTTGATACTCATTTGCCTGCAATTGCATTCACAACTTTGAGGCAGAGCACCATCATGCCCAGATTGGAATCACATGGGACTCTTGTGATACTTGACTTTGACTTGACTTGAGATCTACTTTTAAAATTACCAGCTCAACAAGATCTACCCACCAAAAAATATATTATCCCATTGCTAAAAATATGTAAAAGATCAGACCAGTCTGAAGTGAGTGTTGCAACAGCACCCCCTGTTGGTACTCTAAACATAGGGGCATAGGGACATTGCTGTTTAAAATGTACCAGATGGTGCTTTGGAATAGCGCCGCTGGCGTTACAAACGCACTTGTAATGGGAAATAAGATGGAACAAAAATAGTTGGTAGATTTTCGGGTTCTTTGCCTCACACCTTTTTTATATAACTTTATAATGCTGCTGACGTTTGCTCACTTTTGAAAACAACGCATTGCAGTGGGGGTTGTCGACTTTAAAAGCTGTATAGGGAGCCGACAGGCCCATCTTGATGTCAATCAATCAAGTCACCTTAATTCAAGTGGCAAATGCCAAAAAACGTGTATTGTGATTTTAGTCTATAAATATTTGTTTTATATTTGAATTATATATTTTTAGGGGAATGTCATGTGTTCTACCTGCACAGCCTTTGTGATCTACCTTTTGGGCACCCCTGAGAGTACCTCCATTCCAACTGAAAAATGCAAACAGTTGCCCCATATGTCTTATAAATGCAGCTTCCTGGTGTCCTGGTGGCTGTACCCACGGCTGACACAGCCCTGTAAATGCATACCGGCATGAAAAGGGGTGCACTTTTCTATTTGTTCTGACCTACAGTAAGGGGTGAGGTCATTACCTTTTGGGGCTGTGAGATGTTACCAAGCCGACTTGTCTTCATTTATGGCTTATCTTACTGTATGTGTTTAGGTTGTGTGTTGTATAATCTGGTAAATGTTAGGTTCTTATCTATATTTGATAAGAGAAGGGCCTCCTGTTATATCCAGTTTCATCCACATATTCAAAATGCAGTCACGTCAAATGTTAAAGTTTATTTCAAACAGAAGTTGAGACTAAAGTTGGTCTTTGGGCACTCAAGGAGGCGCACGGTTTGGGATCCATTATTTCTAAATTGATTAAACTGTAATAATAGTATTAAAGTTAAAGACGTACCTTTCCAACCCTTCAGGTTGGGTCGTAAAAGGTTGTACATTGTGGACTGGTAGTAAATACAGCCCTATACTGTACATGGAGTATTTCAATAAAGACACTCTTGTCTCCTTGTGATAGATGTCCCCATCTGTACATTTCTCAGGGTTGTGATTTTCTGTCACGCTGAAGTCTACCAAACCACTTATGCGCCACAACCTTGTCCCACACATCACTCCCCAACGCTTATTACAACACTCACATGCACTTAAACCTCATTAATCTCTCTCTCTCTCTCTCTCTCTCTCTCTCTCTCTATATATATATACATACATACATACACACACACACACACACACACACACACACACACACACACACACACACACACACACACACACACACACACACACGCGCGCACACACACACACGCACACACACACACACACACACACACACACACACACACACAATTCTTCAAAGAGCCGTCTTATGACTGCAGGTTAGTAATTGAGCAGGATAAATGCTCCCGTCAAGAATCACCATGGATTAATAAGTGAGCTGCTTGGCGTATCTGAGTAATGGCAACACTCTATCTCCTCTGCATGCAGTCCACCTCCCCCACTGGCACTCCCTTTATGTTCTCCTCCTCCTATTCAAACTACACACTGAACATCTAAAACAGGCATATTGTAGCCCAAAGTGTATGTCAACAATCAGAATCCTGCAGTTAACCCATTTTGACCTGAGCTCAGATTCTAAAAATGTCTTCCTGACATTGTAGATCTGCTATTTTTCAATAGCTAAAGCATAACATAATTCTAACACCAAAAGGGGTTCCCGCCCAAAATGGGTAAAATCAATTTAATCCGGTAGTGGACAATTAACCAACAAGATTCACTTGAGAACATTTCTATCCGAACTTCACACAAACGTTTTTATTTATTTTACATTTCCAATACCAATTTGTACTTTTGAGGTATATTATGATCATTATATACCGAAACCACTTTAGCCGTATTTAAACTATAATAAAAATATCAGATCTCCAAGATCTACTTGAAAGTTTCTGGAAAATCTTAGGAATTGTTTTGAAAAGAAGAAGAAAAAAAGTAAATGATAATTTGTACTTTTGAATAAGTATTTTCTGACTGTACTGTAACTCAAATACAAATTTGACTAGGCAACTAATATTTGACTAGGAGTATACTTTGACTTAAGTACTGGGATGGAGAATACTTTAATCGCAGCAAGCAACAAATCGCAGCAAGCAACAAGCCAAAATAAAGTACATGTTTGAATGTATGAGTATTGAGTAAGCACCACATGGATTGGAAGTGTGTTTTATAAGACCTTGCAGCTGCTGATGCTGTGAAGACTTAATACAGCACTGAGTTACGTAAGAGCGTGATCTCCTCAGACAGACATGCCTGACATTACAGTACATCTACTGTAGGCCAACATTGTTCCTGATCTAGTCTGACATGGTCAGACGCATCTGTCTTTCAACATCAATTCCAGACTAATCAGAATGTCAGGGTTTTGTCACAAAGAACTAAATCATTTTTAGGAGTGACTTGGACTAACAGAACAATTATTTCTGATTTTACCACTAAAAGTTGTTACTGCAACACTTGCAAAGTACTGAAACTGGCCGGAATAATTTGATAATATTACTGCAACAGTGCTAATTCCATGCACCGTGTGAATAGGTGAAATTGTGCCAGAACTCATCCTCAACCTCTCCACATTTACATAGCCCTACACAGCCAATTATTTTGTCATCCCATAATATAACCATTCAAATACCAGATTTGTTTGGAAAGGGGTTTACAAATGTCTCCTGAAATAAAACTGGAACTGAAGTTTCATGAAACACTGGCAGACTGCCCACCCTCTTAAATAATTGCATGAACACCTGACTCATACCCCAGTAGAAAGCAAATTGAGTCTATATCCTACTTGATATGAAGGATTAGGTAGCCATGTAAGCTGTCTACACAGTGTGCCGTTAAATCAAATTCTACACAGTGGGTTCATAGTACATAAACCTGGACAGGTCTGGGCTAATGACTAGCAGCTCACTCTAAAATGGTATATGGTGAATTTATATAGCACTTTTATCCAAAGCGCTGTACAGAGATTGTGCAGTCACACACACACACACACACACACACATACACCGATGGCGGCGGAAACCATGCAAGGCAAAGATCATAGATCTGCACTGGAAACAGCTGAACAAAACATAAATATAATAGGCAACAGACAGAAACTGTTACACATTTAATACACATTAAATGTGCTTTTTACGCATTACATGTGTAAAAAGCACATTTAATGTGCGTGTGTATTACATTGTGTGTGTGTATTACATTATAATTAATACAAAAATGGCTGTATGTGTAATTGCTGTGAGAGCTTGTGAGAGAGAATGTGAGGAAAACACCTGCATGTCCCTCACACTCATCATCGGGTACAGGTGCAACCCACCTAAACAAAGCTGTGAGCCGCCTGATACAGAACAGAAGAATGCGGAATGCTGAAGCTGTGAATCATGACCATCGCTACTGCAACCCGGTTGCAAGTCACGCGATATAACAATGTTGGCTCACTGCATGGACTGTATGGATGTTCTGACATCTCTATTTTGGGCAGTGTTTGCAATGTGATGGCCGCCGGGCTATAAAAACAAAACAAAACATGAAGGCAGAAGCCTCCTCCCGGCTCCCAGGCAAAAACACTTATCAGTGTGAATGCTTCTCTGTTTTCAAAGTCCAATGGAGGGATAACAACTCCCCAAAGCAGGCCCCGGAAGAAGGAGGCTGTGTACGCTGACACACTGCTTTTTGATCTTATACGCCAATACAGTTGTAGACAAACACAGAGGAGTGGAATTCAGGTCAATGTCCCTGCAGACTCTCTCTTCCTCTGTGTTTCTCCCACATATTGTCTTGCATTATTATTGAGTGTTTGCTTCCATACTTTGCGTGTTTCTGGTCAACCGAAAAAGGTCATGGGTTATGGCACGCTAACACTTCTCTCCCCTTCCTCTACTCTGCCTCCTTTCACAATGCCCCTCCGCTCCAACCTCCCTTCTGATCCATCCCACTCTCGTCTTCTTTCCAATTCTCTACCCCTGCCCCGTGTCTGGAGCTAGCTTGTGCCAATGCTCTACTCTACTGCCTAGCCTGTAAATACAGCCCCGCTTCTCGCGTTAATAATGAAGCTAGCCTTTTGACATCAACATCACAGAGCTCAGAGCACCGGGTGGAGAGAGAAATTCAGTTTCTTTTGATGATTTTGCTTAACAGTCGACAGCATGTTTTCCCTGTCTGTTTTAAATTCTTTCCAAAGAATAAGTGATGAGATCCCATCGGTATTCTGCAACGTTGGTGGCGTCAGTATATCAGCATGCAGGCAGAACGCAGGAGGAGACGGGTGATCCTTTCTTCTTGTGAAGATGAACGGTTCCGTCTGTAGTAAATTATCAGCCATCACTTAATTTGATTGATGAGCAGCTATACAAGACACCGTTCTTGGACCCTTGGGGAATGGCTTGGGAGGGAGTGGGCGACCTGGGAGGGTGAAGGTTGGGATTTGGCACGTGTAAGAAGAAATGAACCCTGTGCATAGTGAGGTAGCGACTCGTGCATTTGTCTGTTGCTATTACTGTCCTCTTGTCTGGGAGGAATTACATTGTGTGTAGGGAGTGTGTGCATGTGTGTGTGCATGTGTGTGTGCGTGCGGTATAGCGTGTGCACATGACAGATGCAATGTTGACACCACTGCTAAGTGCTTGAGGGTTTCAGCTGGCTATACTCAGCACCTCCCTTTAAATCACAGCACAGGCACAAATGAAAGAGGCCTTCGGCAGTGCAGCCACAAGACTGGAGAGGGTATCATTCTGCACAGAGGAGTGCAGGTTGACCCTGGAAGAGTATAAGGTGGCCTGAACGGTTCTTCAAGGTTCTTATGAAATTAGAGTGGTCAGGAGGTGCAAGCACATCCAAACAATTGCAGTTGCCACATATTTTCAATATGGGTGGGTGGTATTGAACTGCTCAATTTAGCAATGCTACAAGTATGCCAATGCTCTAATATCCCATTTTAAGCGCACTACCGCCAAGCTCAAAGCAGTACTTTACTGGGGGTTAGCAGCGGCTTATATTAGGAGGTACAGTTGTACAATCAGATAAGTTTTCCCATGGCATTGCTTCTTCCCTTTATTTCAACCTCAGAGTTTACATGCACATACTGTAGGCTGTACAAAAGTCAGCCAGTATATATATATATATATATATATATATATATATATATATATATATATATATTTTTTTTTTTTTTTATGATGAAAAAAAAATCTTTATTGTTTTGGCTTTTGCAGGACTTGATCATAGACCATTTATCCAGATATTATGGGTAGTCCATGTTAATTCAAGCATTATTTCTACATACAGTATGGAGAGTCAGTGTTTATGTATGACATTTCCTCTCGGTAGGTTTTATGGTGACTAAAACTAGTTTCCTCATTCAATTCCGTTACAGTGTCATTCCACAGCAGCTTAGCCAAAACATGCCCGATAGCATCTATGAAGCACATAGTCCAAGAGAGCACTGGGACGACGCATGGCCTTGCTTTTGTGTGACGGGTTGCATTGGATGTTGATGTGTAGGCCCTCTCTGAGGTCACTCCTTTTCCTTGATCTTGTTGACAAGGGTTTCTCCTAGCGCCTCCAACACCTCCCGCTTGTAGTCATCAAAGTCGCCATCAATCTGATTGACCGCACAGTCCTCGACTACCCACATATTACACTTAGTCTCAGTGATAAGCCTGGCATCGTGACTCACAATGATAACAGCTCCTTTGTATTCATTGATGGCTTCTGATAAGGCATCAATCGACTCAATATCCAGGTTGTTAGTGGGTTCATCCAAGATCAGTACATCAGGTTGGTGGCAAGCCAGCTCAGCAAATACTACACGCGCCTTCTGTCCTCCTGAGAGTTTGGATATCTGAATGGTGTGCGCGTGGCTCTCCAGGCCAAAGCGACCCAGGCACTTCCTGCTGTCCTGATATTGAAGGTTGAAGTTCCTCTGAAGATACTCTGTGGCTGCTTCGTCCATGTTCAACTGGTCTGCATACTGCTGGTTGAAGAAACCCACTTTCAGCCGATGATTCTTCCTCATTTCACCTTTGCCTGGGTTTAGTTTTCCAGTGAGCAGCAGTAATAGGGTACTTTTTCCAATGCCATTGGGTCCAACTATGCAAATCCTGGACTCCATGTCAATTCCAAAGTCCACATTCCTAAAAAGAGGCTTTTGTCCCTCATAGGCAAAGTCAACACAATGTAGTCCCAAGATGGGGGGAGAGAGCGGCGGGGGGTCAGGGAAGGTGAACTTGACGGTGTATTCTTTGGGTCTCTTCAGGAGCTCCTGACTATCCTGGCTCTCTTCCTCCATAGCTCCTTTCTTTTTGCCCGTTACTTGTTTTCTGGTCAGCGCGTCCTTCGTCTGCTTCTCAGCCTGTTTGGTCGACTTGCCACCAGCCTTCAGGTCCTTCAGCTTCTTCTCCTGCTTGTCGAACTGCTTCTGAAGCTCCTTCTGTTCCTGCACATACATCTTCTTAAATGTCAAGTAGTTGCCCCTGTAATAGAACAGTTTCTGGTAGTCCAAGTGCATGATGTCTGTACAAACTTCGTCCAGGAAACTCTGGTCGTGGGAAACGATGAGGAGCGTCTTCTTCCAGCCTTGAAGGTAGTTGTTAAGCCAGATGACGGCATTCAGGTCCAGGTGGTTGGTGGGCTCATCCAGCATCAGGAGTGTGGGCTCCATGAACAGAGCTCTGGCGAGGGATACCCTCATTCTCCAACCTCCTGAGAACTTCTTGGTGGGTCTGTTCTGCATCTCAGGAGTGAAAGAGAGACCGGCCAAGATTCGACGTGCTTTAGCCTCTGCGGCTGCAGCTCCAATGGCCCTAAGCTCCTCATAGACCTTGTCTAGTCTCTCTGCCACACTGTCCTCTCCTTTCTCCAGCAGGGCCTGTAGTGACTTCTCTTCTTCCAGGAGCTTCAGGCGACGGGTGTCTGCTTTCAGCACCGCCTGGACGGCAGGAGTGTCGTCGGCCAGCACCTCTTGTTCACACAGCAGCACATCAATGTTGGGGGGAATACTTAGTGCTCTGTTGGCAATGTGTTTCAGTAATGTGGTCTTTCCTTTTCCATTTGGTCCAACCAAGCCATATCGTCTGCCCGCCACAATCAGAAGGTCAGCGTTGACAAAAAGTTGCTTTCCGTGAGCAGATATGCTGAACTTCTCCAGCTTGATATCAGAGGCATTCTCCAGCATGGCTTGTCTGGAGGACAACTCAGCCTGGGACACAGAGAAGTCTCCTTCTATTGCATTCTGGGCATGCACACTGGCAACCTGCTTCTCATACTCCATCTTTTTCTTTATCTTCTTTTTCTCCTTCTTGCTAAGGTTTGCCAATGGGTCGTCATCGTCCTTCTTGGCCTGCCCTGCGATAACGTCCTCAGCACACATCATGGTGTCATTTTCCCCATCACTCTCCTCTTCTTCTTCCTCCTCCTCGTCTTCGCTGCGTGGTGTGGAAACCGGCTTTCCCTTCTTCTGCTGTGTTTGGACCTTGGCTGGTTTGGGTTCCTTTTTGGGTTCCGTCTTCTTCGGTTTCTCCTCGACTTCCTTTTCCTTTTCGTCTTCCTTCTCATCCTCATCGGATGCAAACTGCACCTTCATAGGCTTAGATTTAGCTTTTTTCTTGCCTTTAGACACCTTCTCAACCTCCATTTGTGGTGGTCGATCTTCATCAAAAGAACCTTCATCGTCACTCTGACCGAGAGCCGCGAAGATGTTCCCACCCTTATTGTTCTTGCCACCTTTACTGGGGACAAATGCAGGCTCCTCGTCATCCTCATCGCTGGTTTGCACCGACAGCTTTTTCAGCTTCTCCATAATGTCTGCATCTTCATCGTCATCTCCCCCACCACCTCTACCTTTCCGGCAGTCTTTCTTCTTTTTTTTAGGCTGTTTTCCCTGTGTGTCCTTCACAGGTGCCTCCTCCTCCTTTTCAACTTTGACATCTGTGGCAAGCTCCTCAAAAAAACTCTTTTTGCCTTTTTTATCTTTCTTTCCTTTCTTCACAGCTGCTGATGGGGCGGCTTCGTCACCGTCCCGCTCTGCCTCTTCTTTCGCTTTCTTGGGCATTTCTGTCGCTTTGATTTGTGTAACTTTGTCTTAAAATTACTTAAAAATGTTCTGTTTTCTGACAGTGACAGTGAGCTTTAGCAGCCGCCGGCTAATTCACTATTTTCGTGTTGTCTAACCTCGATGTGTCATCATAATGGCATCACGTACAAACAAATCAGTTAGCTCCATATATAGGTACAAATGGGGCATATCCCTTTCTTACTCCATGAATTCTCGGCAAAACCAACTTGGTCTGCCCTGGAAAAATAGCTCAGCTTGGCACAAAGCAGAGATGCATGCATGTTACTACTGTTTGGGACAACGTGACATTTAACTGTCCCCAGCACAATCAAATATGGATGTTTAGACAAAGTTTAATATCTTCAGGCCCATTTGGAGTTTTTGTAAGAAAATTAATTAGACCGTTTCCCTGGTGCTGTGTAGCCCTTTTTGAATGCTCAATCTTTGATCAGCAGCCAATGAAGATGTTTTCAAACAACAGTGCTATTTTATTGCTAACGCAACCATTAATAAAACAACAAGAGGAAAAGCAACGGAGAGAGATAATCAATTAATCAAGCAATGAGAGAATGTAAGAAAGATTGGATTTAGTGTGTATGCGACTTGTGCCGGGGGGCAATACTGGCTGAGCTAAGCTGTATGCAGTCAATAACAGTGTCAGACCTGAGTGTTAATGATATTTCTGATCTCTAGGGAAGAGAAAAAGTGAGTGGACGAGAGTGAGTAACGCTATAGCCTCACAGCATCTCACAGCACTCAGAACCATACATGGATGAGATGGTTTCTTGCTTTTGAGGGGCCCCTTCAACGTCTGGCTTTCAGAAATGACATCATGTGCGGGCCAAGTCTATGGACTTTTAATGTTTGTCTTTAAGCAGTAACGTCATGTGTCAGCCATATATATAGCAGTAGCTATAGCAATAGCCATTCA